>NC_090250.1:1032557-1058658 GCF_037325665.1 Littorina saxatilis | reverse complement strand
AAACCTTCCGAAATAGTACTCGCTGATGGGACCCCAACAAAAAAGAAGTCTGATCTCCTTAAAAAATATTTTTTTTAAAAATTAAAAAAAAGGCGAAGCTCCCTGAAGCTGATGGGTAGGTCATATTCTGAGATAGGAAAATGGTCGCTCCTTGCATGAAACGGCAAAAAATAAACAATAATAAAAAATGTTTTAAATAAGTGAGGTATATGTTTAGGCTAGGGGGGGGGGGGGGGTTGCGCAACCCCCATAACCCCCCCCCGGTAGTCCGGCCCTACCTTCAAGGCTCACGTAAGAAATCGACAAACAGTAACACAAACTCAATCACTCCGTCACACATACACACACACAGTAAGCATAGGTGACACGGTGCAAGAGTGCGAGACACTAGATCTAGATCTGTCTGTCTGTAGCCTACTTACGGGGACACGATGGCCAGATCGACACTGCGCTTTCGACAGCGCTTCCTCGCGCAGACACTGGAAACACGCTGTGCAGATTAACCTGTAGGAAATCTCCTTTGGTATCTTCTTTATCTATTTTTCTGGAGCTACGAAACCGAACAATGTGAAATCGTCTTCTCCGAATCGGCGAACTGCAGCTCGGCGATAACTGTATCTATACCACAATCCTTCACGCGATCTGACCTAACCTTGACCCCTGACCTGGTCTACATACCACACACGACACAAACCAGTCACCTGTTTTTACCCCCCCAAAACCCCCCACCACCCGTTTTCTTTGGATACACACGTTAACAACATACGTGCCGACGAAATGTTGATCATTGCTTCAATATTTTGAAGCTGTTGCTTGGATAATAACCAGGTGTAAAATTAGTATTTCGGTGTTCAGTCAAATGTTAAAGTTTCTACCACAGACTTACATACATACGCACGCACGCACGCACGCACAGACAGACAAAAGTTAGCATCGCATAGGCTACACTTACGTGAGCCCAAAAGAAGGAAATATAAGTTTGTCTACATAAAGAGAACATTCATCCGAAAATATGCCGCGATTTTATCCTTCATTAAAGTACATTCATCGCTTCAAAAAATAAACACTTGTGTCAAAAACAAATCAATATGTATCACGATATTTATTTTGAATAAAGTTGGGTTTTTTAAACCAAAAACAAATCAGCATGTGCAGTAGGCCTATGCTATATATTAGTTCAGTCCGTTGAATATAACGACGTATAGAAAATGTGTCGTTTCTTACTTCAAAGTGTATCAAGACAAAAGATCCTCGTCTTTTCTCTTTGAATGTTTTCTGAGTTTTCCGCCGTCATCGTCTGACGTAAGCCTAGTTTTAACAGTTGTAAACGTGAGTGATTATTCCACTTCAGCAAGATAAACGGCCATACAGAAGAAAGACAAGTTGTCCAAAGTTACAGACATCTAAAGCAATGTCCGCGGCTTCCGACATTATAGCAAGTGTCTGCAAATAAAATCTCTTGATCTTGTTCTCGCCGTCTGTTCCAAGATGCTGCAGTGTCGCTGGTCTGTTTGTGGGTAAGTGAAGTAAAGAGGAAAGACTGATATGGCGAACGGATAGGGATAACAGGTGTGTGTATGTGTGTGTGTGTGTGTGTGTGTGTGTGTGTGTGTGTGTGTGTGTGTGTGTGTGTGCGTGTGTTTGTTTTGGTTGTGTTTATGTGCGTGTTTGTGAGTGTGTTTGTTTTTGTGAGTGTGCTTGTGTGTGTGTGTGTGTGTGTGTGTGTGTGTGTGTGTGTGTGTGTGTGTGTTTGTTTTGGTTGTGTTTTTGTGCGTGGTTGTAAGTGTGTGTGTGTGTGTGTGTGTTCGGTGTCCGAACCTCCCCCCGTGTACACTACATTGGGTGTGCACGTTAAAGATCCCACGATTGACAAAAGGGTCTTTCCTGACAAAATTGCTTAGGCACAGTTAATAATTGTCTACCTATACCCGTGTGACTTGGAATAATAGGCCGTGAAAGGTAAATATGCGCCGAAATGGCTGCAATCTACTGGCCGTATAAAATTTCATCTCACACGGCATCACTGCAGAGCGCCTAGAACTGTACCCACGGAATATGCGCGATATAAGACTCATTGATTGATTGATTGATTGATGTGTTTGTGCGTGTTTGTGAGTGTGGTTGTGTGTGTGTGTGTGTGTGTTTGTTTTGGTTGTGTTTTTGTGAGTGTGTGTTGGTTGTGTTTCTGTGTCTGTGTTTGTGTGTGTGTGCGTGCGTTGGTGTGAGTGTGTGTGAGAGAGAGAGAGGTTGGCAGTATTTCACAATGTGTGTGTGTGTGTGTGTGTGTGTGTGTGTGTGTGTGTGTGTGTGTGTGTGTGTGTGTACAGCGTGATGAATGGTACCAACAGTTTGTGTGTTACAAAAAGAGCAAGAAGAGGAAAAAAGCATCTGAGATGACAACAACTTTTATCCGGTCTCAACGTTATCCAAACCAAGCAAACTGATCCCCTCGGCACACAGATAGATACATCCACAAAGCGCAACTACAATATGCCCCTGATGCCTCCAAGTGCAACGTTGAACAACGAGTACTTTACAATACTCTCTGTCATAGTCAAATACAACCCCCCTTTCAACGCCCCCCCCCCCCTCCATATAAATACCCCCCCCCCCCTTCCCTTTTTGTGGAATTTATTTGTTCAGATGTTCTGTTCATAAAGTCTCTAAATTGACCTCCATTTTCTGACCCCCTGTGATGGGTTTTTTCTTCTTCCTAATTCTGGAGATCTGTCAGGAAAAGTTACAGTGTGTCTCTAAACAAATGGCCAAGGGAGTTAGGGTCTTGTTTTATCATAACATACACCATGAGATAAGTTGACCAACTTTCACCCAAAACCCAAGTTGTAACAGATTCAAGTCTTTTCTGGGCACGCGCATTTCATAGGTTATATAACGACTTGTTTTTCTTTCCCTCAGCTTCGCCTCGAGAAGATAAATCAATTTGATCAGTTAACAGCTTAATTTGACAAGTGGCTTGTTAAATTTGCTTACTGATTACTGAACCAGAATGCCGAGATTGAATACACACTACGCAGTCAATGTTACAAAGTTTCTCCAAAACATGATGCCGTTATGCACGGTTATGCTCCGGCTGGTTTTCATCAGTATCGTTGCTCAAACTGAAGTGGATGATAACTAGATTGTTCCACACACCCCCCCCCCCTCTTTCACCCAAAAACGTTTTTGTGACAAAAACAACGTTCCGCTCATGCAGCAGCAAAATACAATTTAACAAGTCGCGTAAGGCGAAAATACAACATTTAGTCAAGTAGCTGTCGAACTCACAGAATGAAACTGAACGCAATGCCATTTTCAACTCGTAGCATTGTCAGTCCACCGCTCATGGCAAAGGCAGTGAAATTGACAAGAAGAGCGGGGTAGTAGTTGCGCTAAGAAGGATAGCACGCTTTTCTGTACCTCTCTTTGTTTTAACTTTCTGAGCGTGTTTTTAATCCAAACATATCATATCTATATGTTTTTGGAATCAGGAACCGACAAGGAATAAGATGAAAGTGTTTTTAAATTGATTTGGACAATTTAATTTTGATAATAATTTTTATATATTTAATTTTCAGAGCTTGTTTTTAATCCAAATATAACATATTTATATGTTTTTGGAATCAGAAAATGATGGAGAATAAGATGAACGTAAGTTGGGATCGTTTTATAAATTTTTATTTTTTTTACAATTTTCAGATTTTTAATGACCAAAGTCATTAATTAATTTTTAAGCCACCAAGCTGAAATGCAATACCGAAGTCCGGGCTTCGTCGAAGATTGCTTGACCAAAATTTCAATCAATTTGGTTGAAAAATGAGGGCGTGACAGTGCCGCCTCAACTTTCACGAAAAGCCGGATATGACGTCATCAAAGACATTTATCAAAAAAATGAAAAAAACGTTCGGGGATTTCATACCCAGGAACTCTCATGTCAAATTTCATAAAGATCGGTCCAGTAGTTTAGTCTGAATCGCTCTACACACACACACACACACACACACACACGCACAGACACACACACATACACCACGACCCTCGTCTCGATTCCCCCCTCGATGTTAAAACATTTAGTCATAACTTGACTAAATGTAAAAAGAAAGAAAAAGATACATGATAAAAAAAAAAAAATCCAATAAACCAGCCAAATGTTAGGTCAATCAAATAAAGAAACAAAATGGAGTTTGATGATAATTTGTTGGGTATAATACTCTATACTTGTTGTTTCTTTGATTTAATTATTACATGTTATGTATGTGGTATTGTCATTTGCAATTCTTGAATAAAAATTGTTTAAACCGGTAACTGCTACTTCACTTTCTCCAAAATTATTTGGTGACAATGGTAAGCCGAGGCCTCTCGGTTGATCACACAGCTGTATAAGCTCATCAGCACAGAGCAGCGTGAGTGATAATGGCACGTGCAGCAGGGGACACACTGACGAACGGACAACGCCAAATCTGCGGAACAAAACATGTCCTGCCGCCTGTCCCTCGGGGAAGTCGTACACATTGATGATTATCAGACATGAGAATAGAAAATGGTCAAAACGGAGGAAATAAGGTTTGCCAAATCCAAAATAAGCCAAAATTGAGAAGATAATAATCTGATGTAATAGAAGAAGGAAGAATAATGTACACACGAGGAGTGTTGCTTACAGCTTCCAGAGACTATGTCTCTGCAGCTTCAAAATCAATTAATGTGTCCATTTTCCACATTCAACATGAACACGAAGACAGGTTCAAAAGGTGGAAGATTCTCATGCCTGGATTCTGTCAATGTTAATCATGTCGTAAATTTCTGAATGACATTCACGTGACTGGGGATCTGACTGATAATTAAAGGACTTGATTTTTAATACATCCGGTTTTTATACTCTTCACTTTTGATTTCTATTCTCTTTACTTTGGTTTCTATACTCTTTACTTTGGTTTCTATACTCTTTACTTTGGTTTCTATACTCTTTACTTTGGGTTTCTATTCTTTTTACTTTTGGTTTCTATACTCTTTACTTTGGTTTCTATACTCTTTACTTTGGTTTCTATACTCTTTACTTTTTATTTATATATTCTTTGGTTCTATTCTTTTTACTTTTGGTTTCTATATTCTTTACTTTTGGTTTCTATACTCTTTACTTTGGTTTCTATACTCTTTACTTTGGGTTTCTATTCTTTTTACTTTTGGTTTCTATATTCTTTACTTTTGGTTTCTATACTCTTTACTTTGGTTTCTATACTCTTTACTTTTCGTTTCTATACTCTTTACTTTGGGTTTCTTTACTCTTTACTTTTTGTTTCTATACTCTTTACTTTTCGTTTCTATACTCTTTACCTTTTGTTTCTATACTCTTTACTTTTCGTTTCTATACTCTTTACTTTTCGTTTCGATACTCTTTACTTTGGTTTCTATACTCTTTACTTTGAATCAGACCGACCACCGGGTGTGGTGATTGTATTGCAGGTGAAATAATTCAATAATCGATCGCTGAATGACCGGCGGCACCCAACGAGCAATTTCCGTTGGAACCCTGGGGGTTAGGGTATGGGGGGTGGGGAAGAGAGGGGCACAGATGCCGAAAGAAGAGAGAGATAGAAAGCAAGAGAGCGAGGCTGAGACTGTGCGAGAGAAAGACATGGAGGCTGGAAGCTCAAAAAGAGAGAGAGAGAGAGAGAGAGAGAGAGAGAGAGAGAGAGAGAGAGAGAGAGAGAGAGAGAGAGAGAGAGAGAGAGAGAGAGAGAGAGAGAACGATACACAAGACGAGGTCCACTGTGTCGACTCGGTCCAGTGAGGCAGAGACTCAGAGGAGAGGAAAGGTGTCAGGAGGATGCATCCTTTTAAAGGCGATTAATGGTCATTACCACACCTGGTCCCAATGGGATGACCACCATCACACAATCACAACACCCCCCCCCCCCCCCATAACCTCAAACACATACACCATCACGACTGAGATTGGCGGCTAACATTCAAACTGACCAATCCATCCGTTGCCCCAGGGTTTGCAAGCTCACTGTCTGACCATTTCCTCTTCCCTCAGGTCCCCTACGGTCACCCCTACTCCATTTCAGTGCGACAATCGAACTTGAATTGTGAACAGACTTGAATCGAGAGAGAGAGAGAGAGAGAGAGAGAGAGAGAGAGAGAGAGAGAGAGAGAGAGAGAGAGAGAGAGAGAGAGAGAGAGAGAGGGAGACTGAGAGACAAATGAAAAGTCAGAAAGAGAGAGAGAGGGGTTCAGAGAAAGAGAGAGAGAGAGAGAGAGAGTGAGAGAGACTGGGAGACTGAAACCTACGGAGACACAGCAATCCATTGGGGCAATGCTTCCTCTGTCGGGACAACAATCAACTTCAATTTCGTAGCGGTGAACACACAACAGAGTACAAAGTCAAAGAGTGGGGCGAGGGAAACCTACACGGCTTGGGGGGTCCTCAGCAATCCATTGGGGACAACCGCAACGTTTTGAAGGAGTTTCAAACTGGGTAAGACTTTCCCACCACTGAAATAGACTCCCCTATCGCCATGACCAACCAAACGTGTCCGTCGCGATATAACCTTCGTGGTCGAAAACGACGTTAAACACCAAATAAAGAAAGAAAGAACCAAACGTGTCCAAGGGTTAGGTCAACTTCGTAGTTCTCACAGAACAATTAAGTACTGACAACGTCAAATGTAAAGGTGGACCTCAAGTACCCTACTCAAGAGAGCGAGAAAACCCCTCAAGCCTCAAAATGATTGGGCGACGTGGACTTGGTGAAGTCTACTTCAAGCCTGTCCTTAACTTGGCGAAGTATACTTCAAGCCTGTCCTTAACTTGGCGAAGTATACTTCAAGCCTGTCCTTAACTTGGTGAAGTCTACTTCAAGCCTGTCCTTAACTTGGTGAAGTCTACTTCAAGTCTGTCCTTAACTTGGCGAAGTCTACTTCAAGCCTGTCCTTAACTTGGCGAAGTCTACTTCAAGCCTGTCCTTAACTTGGTGAAGTCTACTTCAAGCCTGTCCTTAACTTGGTGAAGTCTACTTCAAGCCTGTCCTTAACTTGGCGAAGTCTACTTCAAGCCTGTCCTTAACTTGGCGAAGTCTACTTCAAGCCTGTCCTTAACTTGGCGAAGTCTACTTCAAGCCTGTCCTTAACTTGGTGAAGTCTACTTCAAGCCTGTCCTTAACTTGGCGAAGTCTAGCTACTTCAAGCCTGTCCTTAACTTGGCGAAGCTGGCCACACGAAGCTTTAGCTCTGAGTGAGTGACCGCAAGTTTGTGAAACAGCAAGAAATCCTGTTTTTAAAAATATAAACACTTTTTTTTAACTGGATTTCCTGCCGTTTTACAAACGTGCGGTCGTTCTCTTTCACGCGCTAGATCGGCTTGACTGCGCGGCAGATTCAAACGAAATGGATATACTCAGTTAGGTAAACTCTCTGATGTAAAACATTTAAAATATATTTTAATTCTAGTCACCGTTTCGACGGTTGAAAATGAATCATGCCGTCAAAAAAACGCCCTTCGGTTTTGAGGGTAGGCGTGGTCAAGGAACTGTGACGCGTCAAATCCAAGAAACGTAATTTTGAGCAGAAAAAAGGCAGATCTTCAAATACACATATGTTTCTGACCACACACTGCTGTTTACCATCTGGAAAAAATATCTTGAACTTTTTGTGTTCAGTGTACATAAATGGCTAATCATTTCTTTCTTTTAACAGTCAAGCGTCTTTGCTCGTCAGTGAACAACAACACAGCAGAAAACGAGAGAGGAAGAGTGCGAAGATGAGGCGGCAAATCTGGAGGCAAAAAAGACAGAGCAGGAGTCACAACACCTCAAAATGCAGAAAGACAGACAGATCAAACCAAATCTACAGGGACACAACAGATCTGAAGAAGGCACACGCAACAGTCGGCGCGAACATCAAAGGAAGCACACGACAGCGCCACAAGAGGCGTGAAGAGGGGGCGGCGAGCTGTGAAGTCGTTCAGGCCGTGAGCTACCCAGTGTGCTGTGTAAAGCCCTCGTGGGCCTCTCGGCGAAACGACTTGATTGCAGCTACTGTTCGACTGACGGACGAACACGCCGGGTTTTAATTAGAACACTTACCATCACCACACACCCCTGCCCATCTGACCTAATCCTGTCTTGACGATTTCTAGCCTCGGCACAGGTGTATTTGCAGATCAAATACAAAATCTGCAGAAGTGTTTTGTGTGCTACTCCGGGTTGATATCTGTGATATTCAGACACACGCTGGACGATTTAATTAGAACACTTACCACCACACACTGATTCCTGCCTATCTTGCTTCTTGTCTTGACAATTTCTAGCCTCGGCACAGGTGTATGGTATGTTGTGTGTGTGGGCGGGTATTTGCAGATCAAATAGGAAATCAACAGAACTGTTTTGTGTGCTTTTCTGTGTTGACATCTGTGATAGTCAGACACACGCCAGGGTTTTAATTAGAACACTTACCCCCAAACAATGATTCCGGGCTATCTTGCTTCCTGTCTTAACCATTTTTAGCCTCGACACAGGTGTATCGTGTGTGTGTGTGTGTGTGTGTGTGATATGTGTGTGTGTATATTTGCAGCTTTTTCTTTATTTGGTGTTTAACGTCGTTTTAAACCGTTCAAGGTTATATCGCGACGGGGAAAGGGGGGGGGGGGGGGAGGGGGATGGGATAGAGCCACTTGTTAATTGTTTCTTGTTCACAAAAGCACTAATAAAAAATTGCTCCAGGGGCTTGCAACGTAGTACAATATATGACCTTACTGGGAGAATGCAAGTTTCCAGTAATATTTGCAGCTCAAATAGGAAATCTACAGAACAGTGTTGTGTGTTTCTGCGGGTTTGACATCTGTAATAGTCAGACACACGCTGGAGGATTTAATTAGAACACTTACCAGACACACCCCTTCTCATTTTGACAATTAGTTTTAGCACATGTGTATGTGTGTGTGTGTGTGTAGAATAGAATAGAATAGAATAGAATAATGTTTATTGTCATGAACCAGTAAAGTTATTGACACAACAAACAACAAATAATGCATTATACAATGCTAAAACAATCCGTAACAAATTTAAGGGGGTATGTGTGCTTGGGTGTGTATGGATTGTAGATCAAATGCGAAATCAGCAGAACTGTTTTGTGTGCTTCGCTCTGGGTCCGTATAATACTTGGCACACGATGGGGGGGGGGGGGACTGATTTAATTACAGTTGAACCTGCTCTGGCGACCACCTCTTGATAGCGACCCCCTAACGGATCTCCCACAAGATGTTTTTCAACATAGTTTACCTTGCCATGGCGACCACTTGTCCATAACGACCACCAAGAGAAATATGCCCCTGTGGTATGCTGACAAAGTGTGTGTGTTTAAACTGGACATTTTTACCACCACACCATCCCAGCCGTCTGTCTTCACATTTGACAGAAAAGGTGTGTGTGTGTGTAAGAGAGAGAGAGAGAGAGAGAGAGAGAGAGAGAGAGAGAGAGAGAGACAGACAGACAGACAGACAGACAGAGACAGAGAGAAAGAAACGGAGAGAGAGAACAACAGAGACTCTGAGAGAGAAAGAGAGAGAGAGAGAGAGAGAGAGAGAGAGAGAGAGAGAGAGAGAGAGAGAGAGAGAGAGAGAGAGAGAGAACAACAGAGACTCTGAGAGAGAAAGAGAGAGAGAGAGAGAACAACAGAGACTCTGAGAGAGAGAGAGAGAGAGAGAGAGAGAGAACAACAGAGACTCTGAGAGAGAAAGAGAGAACAACAGAGACTCTGAGAGAGAAAGAGAGAACAACAGAGACTCTGAGAGAGAGAGAGAGAGAGAGAGAGAGAGAGAGAGAGAGAGAGAGAGAGAAAGAGAGAGAGAGAGAGAGAAAGAGAGAGAGAGAGAGAGAGAGAGAGAGAGAGAACAACAGAGACTCTGAGAGAGCACCCATTGCACACCGGTTGGACCGTACATAAGGTAACGTTAAACTATGCTTGTGCAACGTATGTGGGAGTATCACTTATAACCTCAGGGTATCTCTTATCCTGTTGCGCATCTATAGACTAGAGACAGCGCTGGTTAGACTAAAACATGGATCGGGAACTTCAGTACGTACTTAGGACTACCGCGGCTGTGCTTGCAAGTTTGGATAGTTCTTTCTTTCTCATTTGATCCGAGTTTTATCTGTCTCATTAAATGCCATTTTTCTACCTACTACACATATAGTTTTCCTAATTGATTCCCGAAGATAAGTTAGTTTCGCTTCCACGTTTCGGTTTTCACTAATTCAACATGGCCGGCGTCGGCAATGCATCTTTGATCATCATCTTCTTCCGAAGAGGACTGGGTTCTTGCGAACGTCTCAGAGTCCTGCGGTTGAGTCACTGTTACCGATAGTGGTTAGCTCCGGCAAACAGGGAGATTAAAAAGGTGGGGAGGTTTAAAACTATGCGGTACAGGGGAGAGTGCGTTCAAGGGCGGGCTCTCATGCCCGACTCAGCGACTGCACTGAGGAAACTGTGGCCGAGACGGGAGCGAAGGAGGGGCCTGCTTCGGCCGATGAACAAAGAAACTGTGATCGAACAAGTATGGTGTTACAAGGGGAAAGACCCGCAAAGTGAACTTAGTTGCCAAAGCCCGAAGTGTGACGACGGACTCGGTTTCCAGCAACTGTCCACCGACTCAGCGGCAAAATATGAGTTGACACGTCCGAGGTGAAAGGTAATAGTCTCTTCTTATTAGAATGAAGGTCATTGTTTATGACTAAAATACAGTAGAATCACATAATGCACGAAGGAATGGAACATGTACATGGAATAAGATTGTCCGTCCACTAAGACACATTCCTAAAGGTGGAACCAACATCCTGACGGCTATGCAGAGGAAGTGTTCTTTTTAAGATCGAAGTGACTATTCGGAGTCCAACTCCGATTAATCACTTGACTTTATTCGGAGTCTGCTGGGTGCGCACTCGTAAAAACCCGACCCGACCGGAAGTCAAAACCGGAAGATGGTTACCGATGACTGCAGCATTTCGTTGGGGGGACGATTTTCGTCTTTTGCAGACTTTGAAAAGTCTTTGAAAGCGTTCGAGAAAGAAAAGAACGTGCTGTTTGTGAACAACTCAAAAACTCATTCGCAGTCCAACTCCCAATAAAGCGGCCATCTTATTCGCACTCGACTCCGAATAAGATCGCCGCTTTATTCGGAGTTGAACAGCATGTTGTTTTTCCTGCTCCGAAGTGTGCAAGTCCAGAAGAAAAGTTCTTGTTGGTACGACAGGTCACCAGCAAGCTTGAATCATTTTTGCCATTGCTCGGAGAGGCTTCTTGCAGGAAACATATTAAGAGTCTTTCAACAGTTTTTGATCTGATTTCATTGGACAAGGAATTTGTTATATTGGAGATAGAGAGTGACGCAGTTGCACCAGAGATGGGCACAGGCGGTGCATCAGAGGGGGACGGAGTTGTGTTAGAGAGTTACGTAGGGGGTGCATCGGAGAGGAACATGGGAGGTGCAGAAGAGAGGGTCGTAGGACTGCCAAACACTGTACATAAGGGACTGCGTCGGAGAGGGATGAAGGAGGTGTGTCAGAGAGGGATGTAGAAGGTGTGTCAGAGAGGGATGTAGGAGGTGCGTCGACTCCGAATAAGATCGCCGCTTTATTCGGAGTTGAACTCCGAATAAAGCCTTCCTTTTAAGAAATGCATTCAAATAAAACAAATAGGGAAATGCCCACTGAACAGAAACACCCAGGCTCCTGATTTTTGGTATGAATCCAAGTTGAGAGAGATCAGCTGAGCTAGGATTTTACATGGAATAAGATCATCCCTCCACTTGCATACAATGTATACAACCAGAAATGAAGATACAGTGTGCTTGATGTGGTGATCAAGTGACATTTTGCTATGAATGTGTTTAAGCAACTAGTAGCTTCTTCAGCGTTAATTCATTAAACAATCACTCTTATTCTTAGCACATAGAGCACATTGAATGAGTGTGTGCATGTGTGTGTGTGTGTTTGTTATTGCAATGTAAGACCTTATAATATAAATATACACAAATTATAACACATGCTGGGATTCTAAATATGTTCTGTTTACTTGCAGGTCTCAGTTATTACCAAGCCCTGCCTCATTCTTCCCGCAACACTGACATGGTGCTGTTGTAGAACACAAGTAAGTCCTTTGATCATTTCCAAAATACACTAGTGCAATAGCTTGTGAGTGCAACTGGTGGTAATGAGAATATTTTACCACAAAAGGCTAAAGTACAAATAACAGATTTATTATGTTGGAAAAAGAAGTAAGCCAGAGCAAGTGATTAGTGTACCAGTTAGCTAGGGTGGATGTATTATATTTACAATTTACAGTCAGCATAGAATGTTGAGGACAGTCTAGAATTTTTCTCGCCCTGTGAATTCAACTGCAAATCAGATGGCATGAAGAAATCAATGTTATATTATGCTCTGGAATCCCTCATCTTGGCCACATACAAAAAATTATATATTCAGTGACTGCTTGCTGTGGTGAGTTAAAATGTGTGATGAAATATTTTCACAAAAAGGTACCAGTGTTGTTAACAAAACTAATTCTTTAACAAACAAACAAAAACCACTCTGCACAGAGAGCATTCAAGCTGATCTATGTTGCTATTCGTCCAAGTAGAGGGATGATCTTATCCCAAGTAAAAGCCTGACAAGATCTGAGACTGTGAAGCAAAATGTTTTTACATGGTAAAGTAAGCCTTTAACGAGCAAGTATGTCTATTGCACTGGGTGTTTTATTATTATTGTATCATTTTTCTTTCAGGTAGTCTCTCTTTAAACTGACTTTCTACACCATGGTGTCTCTGGCAGTGTTATATTGGCAGAAGACAGTTGGAACTGGATTCCTCATTTAGATGGTAGGCATGTTTTGGGCTTTTGTGTTGCTTTGGTGTATGTGTGTGTGTGTGTGTGTATGTGTGTGTCTGTTCTATACCAGAAATAAACACACTGTTTGCTTGCTGTGGTGAAATGACATTTTGTGATTTTTTTTTTAAATGAGCTAGTACAGTTGTAGCTTTTACAGCATTTATTCATAACACAATCGCACTTGGCGCAGAGAGCAACCAGACCGTTCATTGTGGGTATGTGAACAAGTTAAGAGATCATGTCTTATCCCATTTTAAAGCCTGACCAGATCTTAGACGGTGAGCCAAATTGTTTTCATGAGAAGGAATGTGCCTTTCAGAGAAATCTATTAACTACAGTATTACTTTACAAAACATATTTTAAGAAATGAAATGTGTTACAAGTAACAGCCATGGGGGTGATAGCCTGTAGGTGGAATAATAATCTTCAATTGCCCAGAAATGATTGTTATCTGGTCAAGAAATGCAAAGCATTTTGATGTTTGTGACGATTAGTTACTCTTTATCACGTTTGGTCCCTGATTTTGCTGTCCTTGTCTGCGTTGGGCAGGTGTGCGTCCATGATGTCATTGCTATTGAAAACTAATCTGTACTGCAAAGTAAATGTACCCGTACATGACGTACATGGCAGTTGTCAACCGGGGGCCAGCCATGACTGGGACTGATGTATCCACAGGCACTCGACACCAGGTGGGCGGGGCCAGTGGTTGGGGTGTGATTCCCTGCCTTACACCACCACAAAGTGTAGTATCAGCAGACAAGACTGAGCAGAACTTCTGCCCCCCCCCCCCCCCCCTCACCAATTGACCACTCAGTGCCATGTGCCTGCAGCTGTATCATAAACACTTTGTGACAATAGTTGTTACCTCCTTAGAACAGATCTTGTGATGCTCCTCAGTCAGTCAGTGTTTGATGGATGCTAACTGGTATACTTGACATAGTGTTCATATGAAAGTTTTATGTGTTGCAGCTCATCCAGATCACAGGTACACAAAGGAGCTGGTTACAGTGATAACATAGGCACATGGAACTGCTTATGGACTACTTTAGAAAGTGAGCGGTTACAACCAAGACTCTTCCGTCAGGAAGGTCTGCGGAAGGGTGCTTGATCTGTTTCCTCGGACAGGCTTTTCAAGACTAGGTAGGTTAAACCACATGATTGGGCTTTAATTATGAATGCACTTCAAAATTCACTCTATTTCATTATCTTGTACAACCCCCCGCGGGTTAGGGGGAAGAATTTACCCGATGCCCCCCAGCATGTCGTAAGAGGCGACTAACGGATTCTGTTTCTCCTTTTACCCTTGTTAAGTGTTTCTTGTATAGAATATAGTCAATGTTTGTAAAGATTTTAGTCAAGCAGTATGTAAGAAATGTTAAGTCCTTTGTACTGGAAACTTGCATTCTCCCAGTAAGGTAATATATTGTACTGCGTTGCAAGCCCCTGGAGCAATTTTTTGATTAGTGCTTTTGTGAACAAGAAACAATTAACAAATCTTCAATAGTACTGACCAAAGAAGAAGGTTTAATTGTGTGATCATGATTTGATACATATGCTTGACCCTGAAGATGTGTTTTATTTGTTTTGTTTCAGAACAAAGTTTGGTGAAGTAGAAGCTACCGCTGTAGGCTGGTGTAAGGCTGAAGAAGAACCTCTGACAAGTCAATTTTCAAGCAACTGAGCACGAACCCAGGTACAAGACACAGAGCTCTCTTTCTATCGGTCTGTTATTCATAGAATGACACTAACAGTGACACAAGTAAATAATCTGTATCATTGTCTTGACCTCTAGAAATTTGGTAGAGAATAAGATGACTGATAGTATTATTTTGATTATTTCATGGTCATTACAGTGGCCTCCACCCCTGCCCCTTTTAAGACACCCCAATCTAAGACTCCTTCCTATTAATGACCCTGTTTTCGCAGACTTCTTGTTCATAACATCTGTAAATTCACTCCCATTTTAAGACTTGCTCCATTTGGACTTGGACTGGGTGGCCGAGTGGTAACGCAATTGCGCTCGGAAGCGAGAGGTTGCGAGTTCGACCCTGGGTCAGGGCGTTAGCAATTTTCTCCCACCTTCCCTAACCTAGGTGGTGGGTTCAAGTGCTAGTCTTTCGGATGAGACGAAAAACCGAGGTCCCTTCATGTACACTACATTGGGGTGTGCACGTTAAAGATCTCACGATTGACAAAAGGGTCTTTCCTGGCAAAATTGTATAGGCATAGATAAAAATGTCCACCAAAATACCCGTGTGACTTGGAATAATAGGCCGTGAAAAGTAGGATATGCGCTGAAATGGCTGCGATCTTCTGGCCGATGTGAATGCGTGATGTATTGTGTAAAAAAAAATCCATCTCACACGGCATAAATAAATCCCTGCGCCTTGAATATGTGCACGATATAAATTGCATAAAATAAAAAGATAAAATAAATCCCTGCTCTTAGAACTGTACCCACGGAATACGCGCGATATAAACCTCATATTGATTGATTGATTTTAAGACCTGATTTTGCTTATTTTGGATTTCGAAAAAGAGAAAAACAAATTCCCACTCTGTACAGAATTAAGCCAGGTTCATGATTTTTGTATGGACCAAGTTGAGAGATGGCATTTGTATAGGCCTGACCAGATCTGAGATGTTGAATCTAATTGGTTACGAAGAAAGCATTGTGTCATTATAGGCACACTACTTCTCGTCACCGTCTCAGTTCTGGCCAGGCTTTAAGATAGGATAAGCTCATCCCTCAACTTTGTCACATATGAACAATCGACACACTGACTCTTGCTGTTGTGAGTTGACATTTTTTGATGAATTTATTTCTGGAAAAGGCCCCATGCAGTGCTGTTTCAGGGGTGGGACTTTTCCGCGGATTTCCGCGGACACAACTTACGAATTCTGCTGGAGTAATCTATTTTTCCGCGTCACATTTCATTACAATATCTATGACTTGTTGACTGAATGATTTGGAGTGACGTGGAGATGAAACAGAACACTGGAGGCTTGAGAGTTAAATTGTGCTGACTGAAAACTCCTGATAACTAATAGTAATTTTGAGGGGGGGGGGGGGGGGGGGAGGTTGGGGAGTGTGGAGAATGTCTTTTTTGTCAGATTGCACAGATTTTAATGTACCATTTAACCAAAATTCGGGGTAACATGCCCCCGAACCCCCTGGAAAAAAAGGGATTTCCTCCTTTTTCATCACAAGAGAGTCCCACCCCTGTGTTTACAGAATTCCTTGTTTAAAACTATCATTGTGCACAGAGGGAAGAAGGGGGGGTGTATTTGACCACCCCTGTGTTTACAGAATTCCTTGTTTAAAACTATCACTATGCACAGAGGGAAGGGGGGGGGGGGGGTGTATTTGACCACCCCTGTGTTTACAGAATTCCTTGTTTAAAACTATCACTGTGCACAGAGGGAAGGGGGTGTGTATTTGACCACCCCTGTGTTTACAGAATTCCTTGTTTAAAACTATCATTGTGCACAGAGGGAAGAAGGGGGGGTGTATTTGACCACCCCTGTGTTTACAGAATTCCTTGTTTAAAACTATCACTGTGCACAGAGGGAAGGGGGGGGGGTGTATTTGACCACCCCTGTGTTTACAGAATTCCTTGTTTAAAACTATCACTGTTCACAGAGGGAAGGGGGGGGGGTGTATTTGACCACCCCTGTGTTTACAGAATTCCTTGTTTAAAACTATCACTGTGCACAGAGAGAAGGGGGGGGGGGGTGGATTTGACCACCCCTGTGTTTACAGCAGAATTCCTTGTTTAAAACTATCACTGTGCACAGAGGGAAGGGGGGGGGGGTGTATTTGACCACCCCTGTGTTTACAGAATTCCTTGTTTAAAACTATCACTGTGCACAGAGGGAAAGGGGGGGGGGTGTATTTGACCACCCCTGTGTTTACAGAATTCCTTGTTTAAAACTATCACTGTGCACAGAGGGAAGGGGGGGGGGTGTATTTGACCACCCCTGTGTTTACAGAATTCCTTGTTTGAAACTATCACTGTGCACAGAGGGAAGGGGGGTGTATTTGACCACCCCTGTGTTTACAGAATTCCTTGTTTAAAACTATCACTGTGCACAGAGGGAAGGGGGGGGGGGGGTGTATTTGACCACCCCTGTGTTTACAGAATTCCTTGTTTAAAACTATCACTGTGCACAGAGGGAAGGGGGGGGGGGTGTATTTGACCACCCCTGTGTTTACAGAATTCCTTGTTTAAAACTATCACTGTGCACAGAGGGAAGGGGGGGGGTGTATTTGACCACCCCTGTGTTTACAGAATTCCTTGTTTAAAACTATCACTGTGCACAGAGGGGGGGGGGGGGGGTGTATGTGACCAAGTGAAGTGCATTGCTACATAATAAAATGAGCAAATCCGTCCCGTGAAGAAAACTTCTGCTTACTTAATTGTCAGATTTGCCAAGGCGTGTACATGAAATAAGATTATCATTCTAAATGCTGAATCAACATTCTGACTGTTTCCTATGAAACCAGGCTTGATTTTTGGTATGAATCCAAGTTAAGGGATAGCATGTGTAAAAGCAGAATTGTGTACAGAGGCAGCTTTGTGTTATTAAAGGCCGGCTGCTTTTCGTGAACACAGTTTGGCTCACATCTCACATCACCTGCCAGGCTTTTTAAAAAAAAAATGTTTTACCATGGGATAAGACTATCCCTCCATTTAAGCACATACCAGCAATAAACACAGTGGTTACTTGTGATGAACTAGTGGCAAGACAAATGATTTAAGCATCACATAACCTTCCTAAGTGAAGTCAAGTTATGTGTCTGTGCCAGTGTGTGTGTGCATGTGTGTGTGTCAGCATAGAATGTTGAGGACAGTTCGATGGTAAATAACCCTGACAATTTTAGCCTATGATTGTGCCTACATTGTGGCAGGATTGGATGTGGATCTTCAAAAGCCTAAGTTAACAAAAAAGTATGTAAAAGTACATTTTGAATAGTAGTTTTTTTCTCAGAGGGAAGATATCACAAGATATGATCGTTCCACTGCATGTATGCCACATAACTAAAACAAAAATTAAATGTTATTTTAATCGTCTTTTGGGTAAAACAAATACACCATCAATATATTATAATAATGATCTTGCTTGTTTACAGATGGACAACAGCTACTGCCAGGACCAGGTTACGCATAAAGAAAACAGTCAACACTTGGCTGGTGCTGCAGCTTCTTTGATGTCTATTTTTTTTTTTTTTTAAAGACAGACAGCTACCAGCTCATTCAAGACCATAGCCCCATCTTACTCACGCAGAACAGACAGCCATCTTTCGCCTTTGCACAGAACACTGCTGTCTGAAGGTACACATCAAAAGGATAGGTTTTGCACCTACAGCGTGCGACTGTGGCTAGGGTAGGAAGAACAGACTCTGCAACACGTTCTGAGAGGGTGGCCTTTTCTTGCCACCCGTACCCCTGTGCAACAAGACTTGGCCAGAGAGCACACATCCAAATGCAAACACTGAACACTGAAGAGGAAGAAGAAGAAGAAGGTGCCCACACAGAAGGACATAAATCTACTTTAAGGGCACAAGTTTACAGCAGTTTATTGAATTGTAGCAGATTATAGGGAGAAAATGAACAAGCTAAATAGGCTGTACAGTACTTCACTTGAACAATGTATAAAGTTCCCTGTATTAAGAACATTTACAGATCACAAGACATTGTGTTTTCTTTTGTTTACAATACAAATGTTTCATAATAAAAAGATGTGCACTAGGCAAGATCCTTAAAATGTAAAACTAGTAGTGTGACAATTTTGAATTGTTCAGAGATGGTTTTTCTTCAGTGGTAAATGTTTTAGCTTTTTTTATAAGATCCCGTTAGTGAAGCATACTATAAAACCTTGACCTTCCAAACTGTGTTAGCACCCTGGGCTGCGATCATTGTGTTGAGCTACTTAAAGGCACAGTGCAGCTTACAGCCTTCGTTTTGCGTTTTTGTTGCAGCTGAGTGCATTTACAGTTCAAAAATCCTCCTATGGTAGTAAAACTACCCAACGACGACATCTGTGAAGCTCGACAGTTTCTTGTTCACGCGAGTGCATAAATTAACCTAGTTATTACGTGGTGTTTGGTCGGAGTTCGATTCAACTGAGTGATTCCGGCCTCCATTTTGTTTTATACAAACTCATGATGATGTCTGACATAGTTTGCTAGTGACGTGTCTTTTTGTGCATGATGTGGTGATCTATCTGATCTAAATTTAGATCCAAAAATAGGCCAAGACCACCCGGGTCCAAGTACGAAATTGATTCGTAAAAAAATCGCAGTTCTTGACTCTTTGGGTGCAAGTCAATGAAACTTGGTAGTTCTTCTAATAGATAGCTGCCTGAGGTATGACTAAAAGCCCCAGGGGCTCCGTGCACCTGAATTTGACAAGTTCAGTACCTTCAGCAAGCGCAAGTACAGTAGAGAAGCGCTTGACACACTGAAAAAGGCCTACTACGAGCAAAAGAAAAAGAATCAGTGATGCATGTGCTTTTGATGTAATCTTCTTTGACATTATGATGACTACAAAAACTGACTGATGTGTTTTGTTTGTGAATGATGGATATATGTGCATGATTGCGTTTCGCAGACACAGTTGTCATGTGCGTTGTAATTGGCGACGAATGCTGGATGATTACTATTTTTGTACCAGGATTACTATTTTTGTGCCAGGATTACTATTTTTGGGGCTGAGCATTACTCCAAAACACTTATGGGGGTAAACAGGTCTGCAGCACAACTACAAATGTAGAAATGTCGTCTGCATTTTGTATATTTTAAAAGGTTATTTTTGTGCACAGAACATACATCTGCAGGGAGGTTTGGAGGGTGAAGTTAGGATCTGTTAGGAGGCATACAGCATCACACTCATTTTGTGTGTGTGTATTTTGTGTTGACAGATAAGACACTGTCATTCCAGCAGAAACCTGTGATGATGCACATTTTATTGAAGTGACCAGCTGAAATTGTATGTACGTTGTTATGAAATTGACAAATGATCCCTGCTTTGCAATCCTGGGTTAATGATATTGCCAAAATTAAAACGTGGAGGAAAAAGTGAGTGTAAACCTATTCTTGTGGTGGTGGTGGTGGTGGTGTGTGTGTGTGTCTGGTTAGTGTGTGTTTGAGTGTGTGTTAAACAAACAACGACAAACAACACCAAACCTACATCAAACAAGCACAACAAAAACAAATTACACAAAAAAATGGCAAAAATCAGAATATCAACTGAGAAAAAAAACCGTGGCTGAATGCAATACTTATTATAACTTAAAAAGTAAAAGTGTGCGTGTGGATGTGTGCGTATGTTTGAGTGTTTTAAACAAACAACAAACCTAAATTAAAGAAGCACAACAAACAAACAAAAAACCTGGCAAAGTTCTGAACATTAACACAATGCTGCTGTCTGCTTTGAGGGGAGGAATAAAATGACTGAAGCCGGACTGCCGAGAGGAGGAAGGAGGGGGAAAAGAACACGCAGACATGAAAACACACACAACTCCATGACAGATAAACTGCTTATGTTCAAAAATCAAGAATATTTAAGCGTGCACACACGCACGCGCACACACACAACACACACAACACACACACACACACACACACACAGACTCTCCTCGTGAAAGTAAAGGTAAACTCGAACTTGAAGGTAAGTATAAATGTTTGATATGGAAGAAACCTGTGATAAAAGTCTTTGTATAAATCATCGGTACCAACAAAATTCAGTTGCCACAACGCGTAAAAGGACATACTGTAGTTTCAAATTAGTAACAATCTAAGCCATTTTAATCAGCACTGGTGTCCGGCAAGCACTAACAGATACAACAGCACGTGTATGCATCTTGAAGTAATAAGACCTTGAAGTAGGCCTAGAGTTTACACTATGCATTATGTAATGCTTTAATTCAGCTGCCTAACTGTGGAACTTTGCAAATGTGTGAGGACCGTTTCACAAAACAGACAAAACACCCTCTCAGTTATTTACACAAATCAGTTCCAGAATGTGCGTGTTCCTTTTCCGTCTCTACAAATTAATGTTATCTGGGGGGGAAAACGAATCATTGTCGCTTCCGCCCTCAGTTATAATTGCCTGAGCATAATAGGAAATGCAACAGGTGTAGTCTTCCGCCTGATTTTTAGTCAAGATATTTCGACACAGAATGTTTCTTTCTTTTTTCTTTGTATGTTCACAAGCTCACATACAATCATTTATGCAACACTGACAATAAGACCAGACCAGAGTTGTGATTGAAATGGGCAGTTTATTTAATAAAGCTCCAGAATGAATAAAAATACATGACAAAATAAGGTGGTCCCGCTGTACAAAGCCGGTTACCAAACACACACACACACCAACACACACAAACACACTCACGCACGCACACACACACACACACACACACCACACACACATCACACACACACACACACACACACAACACACACACACACACACACACACAGAGTAACATTGTACAACTTACTGTCACATTCAAGCGGGAACACCAAACAAAACGTATCATCAAATGAAACAACATTTTAAGTGGTCAACTGAGCAGATGACCACAAACCACACTTGAAATCTTCACATTTTAACACTTTCTCCTGTATCCACAAAAGTCATTTATGCTGACTAGATAATGACATAATAAAATGACATCAATAAAACCATTCCCTTTTTTATTTTAAAGAAAAACAAGAAAATTAAAATAACGCAAAGAACTGATGCTCAGTAAGGTTGGGTATCGATCTCAAATGTGTGCATAGCTAATTACATGTAACCGGTATGGACTGGGGCTAGAATTGGCCTTTCTGTCAGGCAACTCGGCCTCTAATTGGTTTTATATTGTCTGATCCCCCTCCAGAAAAAAAAACAATACCATTTGCCCCGTGCTTCTGCGCCCACAAAAATATTCGGGAATAAGAAAAGTTCAAATTTTAGGCACCCCACATACAACCCTAATTGTCAGTCAATTACTTTACTGCAATCAACGTTGATTTTAAAGTACCATGTCATTATTATTTTGGAGATAGATTTGAAAAAGTCCATAATTGCAGACTGCGTATTGGTATGAGTGATTTGAATTTTGATTTATGTCAGCGGCACCTCAAGGAATGCCCCAAATGTGAGTGCGGTTACCCAAGGGAGACTGCTGAGCACTATTTGTTGCATTGACCCTTGTGTAGAGATGTACGATTATTGTCAATTGATAACTGATTATAAGTTTATTGAAATATTATTGAAAGGCATCCCGCAATATTCCCGGAATGTCAATCAGACCATATTCATAACTGTACAAGAATTTATTAAGACAACCAGGCATGTTCCGTACATGAGCCTCCACATTTTATTCACTGTAATGTTCATTTGACACTGTCATGAGACAAATGCTGCCTGACCAATTGTTCTTCGTAATTTCTCTCGTGTTTTGTGTCCTTGTTTCGACTTATCGATTATGGCCCAATCGTTATGTAATTTAGTGCCATTTTCGCCGATCACAAAATGTATTAACTTTGCGTGTGTGTCTTCTGTGCATTTAATATTATTGTGACGTGACCCACTCTTCCAACATTTCTGGCGCTCCAAGTCTTCGTCGTCCTTTTTTTTCCCCCTTATGCTGAATTCTGTTCTCTCGTACCCCATTTCTTTTTGTTTCTTGTTTTTACCCCACCAAGTTCTGTACTACCACCCCCTCCATTTTTTGATTGCTTGCGCATCAGGTTTGTCTGTTTGTTTTCGATGTCTGAAATGAGTAAATGTATCTAGTCCGCCATCATGCTAAACTTTGTTATGTACATACCAGGATGACTTAAAATAAGCATTTATGCTTGAGTTATCTTAAAAAAAACAATGCATTGTTTCTGTCATGATAACAAATTGAATAAAGTTTTGTAAACCAATGGACTGATTATAGTTGACCCTGATATGTGATTACGGGATAGTGTCACATTAATTTATTTCTACTTTCACTTGTACTTTTGTACTTAAAACAAATCACTGAAATGTAAAAGTTATTATTTTTTCCATTGTGAAGTGTCGTCAGTCTCCTCAAGGTAATGCAGTCAAACTCAACCAAAAGTTGGAGGGGCTTCTTCATACTTTGTGTGTGTGTGTGTGTGTGTGTGATTTCTTTTGACACTATGCACGTTTGTATATAACCGCCTGTGCACAAAAAGAAGAACATAATCGAATCTTATCATTCATTTTCGCTTAATTGATTGATTGGTATGCATGTTTCTAACAGTGACCGTTACCAAAGTGAGTATAGTGCGCTTCCCAAGCATAAAACGGTGCATGACTCTGGATTTGCGTCTGAGATATTGACACATCACTGTGAGAAAAAGCGTTAATGAAAAAAGAAGACTATTTATTTTCCTTGAGCATTATCTTAAAGTGGTGTGCCAAAAACTTTTAAATTCAAAAATTCAATATTTAACTTTAGGAAAAGCACTGTAGAGAGAAAACCACGCTTGTGTGTTCAGAATAGTCTCCATGTGGTATCAATATAAATGATTCAAATGTATGGAAGAGAAGCTGTTTCTGCTGGATTAATACACACACACAATTGTGCACTCACACATAAGCACGCATGCATGCTCTCACACACACACACACACACACACAACCACACACACACACACACACACACACAGAAACAACAAATTCATTATGACAAAACCAAATACGAAGTCCTATTTCACAAATTTTATATCTTCTCCTTTTCACCATATACAAATACAGTCACGGAGTACATTTATAAGGCCAAATTATTAAGAAATATTATTTTCTGTGCTTGAATTACCCAGTGTGTAGCATGATCACCACGAAGGTACAATTCACAGAAGTTGAGTAATCACTTTACAAAACCCATACCAGTACCACATTGTTATGTTAAATCCTATTTATATTAACCCACACAAATAGAAGAAGATAGCTTTGTGAAGACTTTCATTTTCCAACCAAATGCTGTTCAAAGATTATTCTTTCTTTCTATATTTGGTGTTTAACGTCGTTTTCAACCGTTCAAGGTTATATCGCGACGGGGAAAGGGGGGGGGGGGGGGGGGGGGGGGGGGGATGGGATAGAGCCACTTGTTAATTGTTTCTTGTTCACAAAAGCACTAATCAAAAAATTGCTCCAGGGGCTTGCAACGTAGTACAATATACTACCTTACTGGGAGAATGCAAGTTTCCAGTACAAAGGACTTTAACATTTCTTACATACCAATCAATATGAGGCTTATATTGCGCGTATTCTGTGGGTACAGTTCTAAGCTCGGGGATTTTATTTTAATTTTATTTTATGCAATTTATATCGCGCACATATTCAAGGCACAGGGATTTATTTATGCCGTGTGAGATGTAATATTGTTTTACACAATACATCACGCATTCACATCGGCCAGCAGATCGCAGCCATTTCGGCGCATATCCTGCTTTTCACGGCCTATTATTCCAAGTCACACGGGTATTTTGGTGGACATTTTTATGAAAATTTATCTATGCCTATACAATTTTGCCAGGAAAGACCCTTTTGTCAATCGTGGGATCTTTAACGTGCACACCCCAATGTAGTGTACACGAAGGGACCTCGGTTTTTCGTCTCATCCGAAAGACTTGAACCCACCACCTAGGTTAGGAAAGGGGGCAGAAAATTGCTAACGCCCTGACCCAGGGTCGAACTCGCAACCTCTCGCTTCCGAGCGCAAGTGCGTTACCACTCGGCCACTGACACGATACACCAACACGATATTAGCACTCCAGATTTTTATCTCGCAGTTTTTCTGAAGGACTTTGCATTTGAAAACTATTCTCAGACAAAATATGAGTTTAAACTGCAAGTACATGTACAGGGAGTCTGAAGGGTTCAAGTCGGATGAGATAGACTACTGTTGTGGCAATCTTCGAATTTGAAAATAATTTTTTTAAAAGAGTAAAACTCATAGTTCTCTTCTTCTTTCGCTCATGGGCTGAAACTCCCCATTCACTCACAAATTTGCACGAGTGGATTTTTACGTGTATGACCGTTTTTACCCCACCATTCAGGCAGCCATACGCCGCTTTCGGGGGAAGCATGCAGGGTATTTTTTTGTTTCTATAACCCACCAAACTCTGACATGGGGTTACAGGATCTTTTCCGTGCGCACTTGGTCTTGTGATTGCGTGTACACACGAAGGAGGATAAGGCACTAGCAGGTCTGCACATAAGCAATGACCTTGGAGATCAGAAAATTCTCCACCTTTAACCTACCAGGCGGCCGCGATTTTGACTCATGACCTTCTGAATAGGAGGCCGATGTCTTATCCACAAGAACACCGAGCCCGTCCAAACTCCTAGTAAAAACAACAACTGCAAATCTGGGAGCAAAATGTAAACGGTTACAGTTTCAAACTATCCTTCCCTTTATATCAGCATTTTTGGAAACCTAAACGAAAGAGTATTCAAGAACAACAGTCACGGATTCAGATTTAAAAAAACAAATGGTAACTATGCTTTTTGGAAATCTTTCTTTAATTGGTGTTAACGAAGGTTATATCGCGACAGGGAAAGGGGGGGAGATGGGATAGAGCCACTTGTTAATTGTTTCTTGTTCACAAAAGCACTAATAAAAAAAATGCTCCAGGGGCTTGCAACGTAGTACAATATACTACCTTACTGGGAGAATGCAAGTTTCCAGTACAAAGGACTTAACATTTCTTCCATACTGCTTGACTAAAATCTGTACAAACATTGACTATATAAGAAACACTTAACAAGGGTAAAAGGAGAAACAGAATCCGTTAGTCGCCTCTTACGACATGCTGGGGAGCATCGGGTAAATTCTTCCCCCTAAACCCGCGGGGGGTCTTTTGGAATGCGCTTCAGACAAATGCCTTTATGTTACTCACAGCAAAATGCAAGAATAATTGGGGACCATATGGGATGGGGCAAATTGGGAGGGAGCAATTCGGGACACCACATAAATATACTACCAAATATTTACAAATAGCTATCTTAGTACATGCAAACATGCTGTACCAATACACAATTTCTTTTAAATAACTATGTAAGGATTATCTGGCAGTCTCCCGGAGCATGTTTCACGCTATCCTGCGATCAGGACAAGCGGACTGACTGTGATGTGTATGCTGTGCGGCGTGCGCTACATAAGAAACCTTTTTTAAATTGTATTAAATATAATCACCTGAGCCACGAATGG
>NC_090250.1:995292-1032357 GCF_037325665.1 Littorina saxatilis | reverse complement strand
TTACTCAAAAGAGAAAAATGAAACAGGATTTTTTCAGTAAATGTAAGCTTACAGGGCTGCCGATGGGGAAAGACTGAACCACCTAAACAAATAGCAGTTCACATCGGTTGATGATTCTTCAGTCCCACAGAACTTCGGTCCATTAGGAAGTAGCCCTGTTGATTTGCTAGATTAACATCACATCGCTACCCGAACCGATTTTTATTGAAAATAAACACTTTTTTAAGCTCAGATATAATTTATCTGTAAGTTACATCACGTCTACAGTCGTTGACACAATCTAAAAACTCTATCAAATTACTCCGCCAAAGTTCCGACAAACTTACTACACATATATGCGTCGTCTGCATGTGTTGCGCGCGCAGTCCGGGAATTAAAAAAAAAAAAAAAACACCACCCGTATTAGTATTTTTTTTTTTAAGAGTTAAATTCAGATAGCACTTCATTTGGACAGCCTTGAGAAAACGGCCGTACAATACGTGTATATCTTCTTTTATCGAGAAGGAGATTAACAGCGGTGGGGTTTCAGTCATGCTTTCTAACGCCAGCTTCAATTTCAGATAATGTTAGGAGATTTCAAAATGCAAGGGGGTGGGGGTATAGAGTGGGGGGGGGGGGGTGTATTTTCTCTGAATCGTTTATAAGGAAGGAATGTGTTTTTTAGACCCCAATCGTCAATGTTGAAGGTCCAGTATTAAAACTTGCCCAGTGTCTGACAAAATTAGACTCAGTTTAAAATTACCCTTGACAATTTGTGCGTGAGACAGACTGATTGCCGAACGGAAAATGGAATCACTCATGTGGCGCAGTGAAGTGTAGCCAAGTACCTGCTATGTCCTTCAGCAGAAGTGGCGGAGTGCCTGTCATCTGTTTCTCATTTAGTGGCCTCACAGTGGCCGAAGATTGGATTTGATGTGACTTTTAGTACACACTTGTGAGCGTGATCTGGTAATTTCCCTTCGCTTGCGTCTGACTTTCCCGTCTTAAGCTAACATACGAGAACAAACATAATATGCAAAATTGCAAGGATCGACCTCCTTGCATGAAAAGTCAACAACACTTTGTTATTTTCTCATTGTATAGAAACCTAAAATGTGACAGCAGCCCACAGGGTTATTTGTGTTCGTACACACCGAAGTCTGTTCACTCGAAATCGTTCTGACAATTATGTTTTATGTTCAAAGATATGTTTAAATTCAAATTCCAACGACAAAAAAAAAGAGAGAGAGAGAGAGAGAAAGAGAGAGACAGGAGAGAGAGAGAGAGAGAGAGAGAGAGAGACAGACAGATAGACAGACAGACAGAGAGAGAGACAGAGACACAGACAGACAGACAGACCAGACAGACAGACAGACACAGACAGACACAGACAGAGAGAGACAGAATCAAATGTAAAGCGAACTGTTTAAACCTGTTGCGATAATTAATGTACAGTTCTGTAAAAATAAACTGTACTCTTAGTGCCCGACCCGACTCCCCAAACCTACGTCGCGGTTATCTGACGCTCTCTCTACGTCGTGCCTCTGCGTGCCTCCATTACAGAGAAATGGAAGGTGAAAATCTTTGTGTCAGTTTGACTCTTGATTTTAAACAAGTCGCGTAAAGGCGAAAATACAACATTTAGTCAAGCTGTCGAACTCACAGAATGAAACTGAACGCTATGCAATTTTTCAGCAAGACCGTATACTCGTAGCATCGTCAGTCCACCGCTCATGGCAAAGGCACTGAAATTGACAAGAAGAGCGGGGTAGTAGTTGCGCTGAGAAGGATAGCACGCTTTTCTGTACCTCTCTTCGTTTTAACTTTCTGAGCGTGTTTTTAATCCAAACATATATCTATATGTTTTTGGAATCAGGAACCGACAAGGAATAAGATGAAAGTGTTTTTAAATTGATTTCGAAAATTTAATTTTGATCATAATTTTTGTAATTTTAATTTTCAGAGCTTGTTTTTAATCCAAATATAACATATTTATATGTTTTTTTAATCAGAAAATGATGAAGAATCAGATGAACGTAAATTTGAATCGTTTTATAAAAAAAATAGGCCTATTTTTTTTTTACAATTTTCAGATTTTTAATGACCAAAGTCATTAATTAATTTTTAAGCCACAAAGCTGAAATGCAATACCGAAGTCCGGGCTGTAAAAGTTGTTTCAATTTGTTTCCATTTAAAACGTCCGCTACTGGCACCTCAGTCGGACCATACATAACACTCTGAGAAGTAACCAAAGTGTTTTCTTTTAAAGTAATTTGTAACTCTCCGCTCCGCACGCCAACCAAAACAATTCCTGGGAGACGCCTACATCGTTCGGAAAAAAAACCCACAAAAAACTGTTCCGAGCCAGGACTGAACTAGAAAGGGTTTCCATGACCACGGACGTAGCTTTGTGCCGAGGCTGATCACGTGGTCAGGTTGACCAATGGCAACGCGACCCTTTTACGGCCTCTCTATTGTCCAATGTGTGTACTCTATGACCCCTTGAAAACTTCAGCGATTGGTGTGAAGTGTACTCTTTAGAGAGGATGAGTTCAGCGGTTAATTGCTTTTAACATACTTACCTGAACAGGTTATAGGCCATTATCTCGAGATGCCTTGCTTTCGGCAACAGTTCTTTGAATCCCTCCCTCCCTCTCTCCATCTTCTCTCTACCAGTCTGTTTCTCTCTTTGTTTCTCTCTCTTTTTCACACTTTTCAACCATTAACTATTCATATTCATTTGCATAATGTAGAGCAGTCCCTAATTGGGCGACAGTCGGCTGTTAAAAGGAAAACACATAAAAACAAACCAAAAAAGAACACTTTTGTAAGCTTACTACATTACTTTTGAAAAAAACCATCATTGGGTTCATTTCGCGTCATTTTGCTTTCGTCAACAGGAAAGTTTTTGTAATGCCTCTCTCCACCTCCCCATATGCTCCCCTCCCCCATTTCTGTCTCTGTTTTTTACATTTAGTCAAGTTTTGACTAAATGTTTTAACGTAGAGGGGGAATCGAGACGAGGGTCGTGGTGTATGTGCGTGCGTGCGTGTGTGCGTGTGTGTGTGTCTGTGTGTGTGTGTAAGAGCGATTCAGACTAAACTACTGGACCGATCTTTATGAATTTGACATGAGAGTTCCTGGGTAGGAAATCCCCAGACTTTTTTTCCATTTTTTTGATAAATGTCTTTTATGACGTCATAATCCGGCTTTTCGTGAAAGTTGAGGCGGCACTGTCACGCCCTCATTTTTCAACCAAATTGGTTGAAATTTTGGTCAAGTAATCTTCGACGAAGCCCGGACTTCGGTATTGCATTTCAGCTTGGTGGCTTAAAAATTAATTAATGACTTCTTGTCAATTTCACTGCCTTTGCCATGAGCGGTGGACTGACGATGCTACGAGTATACGGTCTTGCTGAAAAATGGCATTGCGTTCAGTTTCATTCTGTGAGTTCGACAGCTACTTGACTAAATGTTGTATTTTCGCCTTACGCGACTTGTTTACATTTAGTCAAGTTTTGACTAAATGTGTGTGTGTGTGTGTGTGTCTGTGCCTGTGTGTCTGTGTCTGTATGTGCGTGTGTGTGTGTAGAGCGATTCAGACCAAACTACTGGACCGATCTTTATGAAATTTGACATGAGAGTTCCTGGGTAGGAAATCCCTGGACATTTTGTTCATTTTTTGATAAATGTCTTTGATGACGTCATATCCGGCTTTTCGTGAAAGTTGAGGCGGCACTGTCACGCCCTCAGTTTTGGTTGAAATTTTGGTCAAGTAATGTTCGACAAAGCCCGGACTTCGGTATTGCATTTCAGCTTGGTGGCTAAAAAATTAATTAATGACTTTGGTCATTAAAAATCTGAAAATTGTAAACAAAATATTTTTTTATAAAACGATCCAAATTTACGTTCATCTTATTCTCCATCATGTTCTGATTCCAAAAAACATATAAATATGTTATATTCGGATTAAATACAAGCTCTGAAAATTAAATATATAAAATTTATTATCAAAATTAAATTTTCGAAATCAATTTAAAACACTTTCATCTTATTCCTTGTCGGTTCCTGATTCCAAAAACATATAGATATGATATGTTTGGATTAAAAACACGCTCAGAAAGTTAAAACGAAGAGAGGTACAGAAAAGCGTGCTATCCTTCTCAGCGCAACTACTACCCCGCTCTTCTTGTCAATTTCACTGCCTTTGCCGTGAGCGGTGGACTGACGATGCTACGAGTATACGGTCTTGCTGCGTTGCATTGCGTTCAGTTTCATTCTGTGAGTTCGACAGCTACTTGACTAAATATTGTATTTTCGCCTTACGCGACTTGTTTTTCTTCTCGTGTCCCTTTGCTTGTTTGTAAGTTAGTTTGTTGATTTTCTGTTTGTTTTAATTACTGTTGATGAATTGTACGCTCTTAATATATGTTTTACGCGCAAAGTAAACATTTATTGCCGGCGTAAAATTGAAAATATTGATTACGCCTTCCTAGGCAAACCTGAGGTGGTGATCCAAATCATTGATACGTATTGGAAGGACTTCATTTACGAATAAAGAAATAAATAAGCCGTTTTAGTGATTTTTCCCCGGCGACATCCACCTTTCGAAGCCCAAGAGACATTCGCAGTGATGTAATTTGGAAACATCTGAAATAACTAACTGTAAAATGCTCCGTTACCGTTGCCGATTATTTCTTTTCATACAAACAGGATTTCACCTTCTGGCGATAATCTCTTTTGCGTTTGATTCTTGATTCTTTAAATTAATTTTTTCAGTGCTATTTAGTTGTAATCCATTACCCAAGCAGATGAAACCCGTGTGAATAACTGAACACTTAGACACTGATGTTCAGATGGTACGTGTGTGGTTACATAATTACAATAACCAAAATTGCAACCCGAACTGTCCAGTGAAGTGCTTTTCCAAGTTGCATGTGAGTGTGTGATTGTGTCTGTTCGGAGCGCTTCTAAGAAATTGTAAAAGTTTATGCGTAAGCATTTGCGATTTTCCGGTCTTGTACTTTTTCGTCAGTTTTCAGCAAACTCAGTTATATCATGTCACATTAGTGTGTGTTTCTCTTTTCTTTTCTTTTTTCGTGTGTGTGTGTGTGTGTGTGTGTGTAGTTGTGGTTTTTTTTCAAAGATTTGTTTTTAGCCAAGTTGATAGAGCGCTTGGGCGACTTACTTAAAAAACAAAAACAAAACTTCTCTTTTTTTTCCAACTAAGATCCTTTATACTCGTTTTAGGAATGGGTATGCTAAGTACATTTTCTTGGCGAATTGTTGTGTTAGCTAAGCAACATTACGTGAATCGTTAAAACATGTGGGTTTTGTTTTTTTAAAGTATTCCCCGCTTAACGAATTAAGATTTCTATGCAAAACAACGTGTGTTAACCCCATGTACAAAAACAGTACATGTAGTACATGCTTGAAAGTGCAGAGTGCTGTTGCGTCCAAAGAATTGAGTATTTCAGTAATTATGTCGACTGGTGATAAACACACATACAAACACGCGCACGCATTAACAAATCATAGAGAAACAAGCAAACAATTCGCAGAACAAACGTATATTAATGTGTGTGCATGCGTGAACGCGTGCATTCGTTTGCTTGACTAACTGACAATGTCAATCACGCTTTTAGAAGAGAACCGCTGATTTCAACGTGGTATGGCTTTTACGCGGTCTTATGAGCCTTCTGTAAGACGGGCAGCGTTCGGCCTGTAACAAAACAGACCATCCAATAAACACCAGCAAAGATTTCATTGACGCGGCGGTCAAGTGTTTTGAGTGGAGTGGGCGGAGCGTTGGGTTTATCACATGACCATTTGGGCCAATGGATGAATGTATTTAGTATGTGCGCTACTTTACTGGCGGACCACGAAGCTCGAAGAAGGTGTCAACTTGATTTCTTCATGCAATAAATCGTTGGCAGAAAAAAAATGTTGCCCTTGGTGGAACGGGAGCCGCTCAGAAGAGGCGTGATAGAACTTGTGCGCGGTTCATGCATACACAACAATCATTTTTCTTTCAAGGTTTTATTTAACACTATGTGTTCGTAAAAACCGTTGCTCAACAACAAAAATAAATTAATTAATATTTTTCGTCCTATACATGCCGCTACAGAAGCACACAGGGAGAGGTAGACGCGGCGAGTCGTGTCGTCTGTGAGGTAACGATCGTGTCAAATCATAGTATCTGTTAACGACGCGCCGAACCAAGGTCAGGGGGTGGAGACAGGGGTAAAGAAGAAAAAATATGTGTATTCAGATTCATTCTTCTTTCAGTTGATCAGCTTACTTGACTTCTATTTCCCGAAAGTTTTTTTTGTTTTGTGCGCAAAATTATCGATTGTTGTCGTTGTGGTATAGTTGGTTGTCGATATTTTTTCTTCTCAACATCACTGGCTTGATTTGTTTAATGATATATGTAGCAGGCAGCACACGTCTGTTTCAGAAATCGTTTGAACGTCTGAATTCTGTTATGATACAACAATATAGATGATATACAACTTTTACATGAGAGAAGAAAGTCAAACATTATCTACCTAGAACATGTTGTCTTGTTAAGTTAGCATGCGTATTTTGTGTTCTATGCTATTCCTACTCATGCAGATGTCGAGTGCATTTGAGGTAGAAAAATAACAACAACCGGCAGTTTTGTCGCGACATTTCTCGCAATAATGTTTTGGTAAAGTTTACTTCCTCGTCCGGATTTTCATATGTAATTTTCCATGATGTTCGACCTGCAGCCGACTGCGAATTACTCTTAAATGTTTTGAAAGTTGCAACGCAAGTAAGCGTTTCTATCTTTCCATGAACTTTTGTTGTTGTAGTATATCATTATGACATATCTGGGCCCCGGCCGAGATTCGAACCCGCGACCCTAGGATCACAAGTCCACAACCTGAGCTACCCGGGCTCCCTTGAAGCCAATCGGTGTGTTTGAATCTTTAGTCCGATCGTGCAATCAAACCTGTCCAATGAAAGCTTGTCCACCACTTTGTCTATAACGACCACACGAAATATATATATATATATATATTTTTTAACATATTGTAAAGTTTTGACTAAATGTTTTAACTTAGATGGGGAATCGTGACTAGGGTTGTGGTGTAGGGCCTACGTAGTACGTGTCTGTGGGTCTGTGGGTCTGTGTGTATGTATGTGTAGAGCCATTCAGAGAAAACTACTGGACTACTGGAGGATACGTTTCTTTGATGACGTAATATCTGGCATTTTGTACAAGTTTTGGTGGCACTGTCACACCCTCATTTTTGGATTCATTTGATTAAAATTCTGTAAAAGTAACTTTCCACAAAATCCGGACAACAGGATTGCATTTCAGGATTAAAGCTTGCAAATTATTTTTTGAGTTTGGCCATTAAAAGTCAGAAAATTGTATTTAAAAATAAAATGTGATGAATCGATCCAAAAAGATGTAATCTTATTCTTGATCATTTTCTGATTCCATAAACAAATCTATGTGTATCGATTGAACACTGGATTTCCCTTCTTTGAGCTATGTGACGTCAGAGGCCGACAAAACGTCTGTTTAGGCGGCCAGCCGAGACTACAAAATAGTGCATGTTTGTGTGCGTTCAATCATAAAAACTACAAGAAATTCTACCCAGATACATAAATTTTATTTGTATTTTTTTACCAAAATATGACAATTTACACATATCTCGACAGTCGTTCACCTCGACCGCTAGCGCGGTCTCGGAGGAACACTGACTGTTTCGATCTGTGTAAAATGTCCTATTTTGGTCAAAAATACATACAACGTTTAATGTCCTGTTTGGATTAAAACAAGCTCGAAAAAAAATTATATACAATAGAAAAAGCACAATTTCATAAGAAGCGCTTTACACTACTGCGCTATACTGGCTTTCTGTGGCGTGAACGCGATAGCGGTCGCCGTCAGGTATGAAATCGACACAGGTATTGAGTTTTGTCTTCGTATTGTCTTTCATAATGTGAGTTCGAAGGGTTGACTGAATGTATTAATTTCGTCTACGCGACATGTTTTAAGATATTGCTTACTTGTCAACTGCGATCACATGTCTAAACGGACTGCGGCTGCCAGTTTCGGCCCAAACTAACGTTCACAACCTGTCTTTCACAACCTTTAAAATCATGTTTGTTTTAAATTTATTTTTTTAATTACATTGTACTATCTCTACATCACCAATACATAAAATTCATACACTACCATCTCGCTATACCGACTGCTAAACGTATCAGACGGACGGGACGGCTCTCAGTTAGCCGAATGCAATCACGTTGTCTTCTGCGCTTGAGTGCACCCCATACACACCTCTTGACATACTCTTGACATACTCTTGAAAGCGATAAGACACCACCCGAGTAGCCAACGGCGGCTTTCTTTAATTGCGATAACAACTCGGGTAGACAGTTTCAAACTGGCAGGTCCAACTACACTTACTTTTAAGATGTTACATTATGGAGGTCAAAATGGCCAATTTTCAGTAGTTTTTTTTTGGAACAATCTATCCTGTTATTGTATTAAAAAAAAGAAGCTTTAATTTTTCGGCACTATATTTGATTATGGTGGACTCAGTGGAACTCATTCTGATAAGCATCGCTCCACGGCTATTGCCAGTTGTCTCTCTGACCGGACGCTACAGTCCTACGCGAATCTATATATAAAAAAAAGAATACAGAGTTATCTCCCATATGTTTTTCGCGAGCACTGATCTAAATTTGAGATCAGTGTTCGCGAGACGAAAATGATTGCAGATTGGCCGACTTCGACAGTGATCTCCGTTCTGTTCTTCACAGTTATGATAAAGACATCGTTCTAAGGTCAAAACAAGTCGAAATTTTGGGACTGCTGCCGGAAGGAGACCGTAATATATGGTTTCATCTCTGTCAACTGGTTACAGAAAAAATCGTCTGCTCCAGTGAGCGCCGAAACCAAACGGTTGATTATCACGTGACACTTTTGTCATATTTAGAATTGTTTGCACAGTAAATACAGCCGCGAAAAATAGCTCGCTTGAAACTGTCTTACATTTCAATTCCTTCGTAATTTTAAAATGACAAAACACCATGAAAAATCATTATCGACGATCGCGAATCTGCTTATATCAATATTACATTACAAAAAACTCTAAATATGCACACACACACACAAATCGGTTTCCTTGCCAGACAAGGAATCTCAAGGCATCCTGTCAGGGAGAGAATGACCTGAACTTCTTTTGACCTGAGTTCAGGATGAGTGGAACTGTCCTAACATTCTCAGAGAATTATTTCAAAGTTTATGTTTGTTTTAAACATTAATATGTGAAAACAGAATTAAGGTAGGTGATCAGCGATGCTGTCAAAACTACTCACATTACGTCATATATGGCTGGTTTTTAGTGTTGATATTTTTGTTTCGAGCGACAGATTGACTGATTTGTTTCATATCGCTTAACCGGTATTTATTGTGGTTTTTTTTAAACATTTTTTATTAGGTGTTTTTTGTGTTTGTTGTTGTTGTTGTTGTTGTAAGCACGCTGCTGGATTACACACACACACACATACACACACGGCTGAGTCTGCAGGTGACCCGTCTGCAGTTTTACTAGATATTGCTCGTCGTCGGCGTGTGCTCTTTCAGTAGATATTTTTGTCTTTCTTTGCATCCACATTGTGACACAGTGAAGCCGTCCACGCTGGGTGGTGGGGGTGGTTTGGACTCGATAGATAAAATATTACGATTTTTAGCATAAAGAAAACAAATCCGAATTTTTGAGCGATGGGACAATAAAATAATGAAAAGAATTAAATAAATCTAATTGATCCCTTGACTTTGGGGTAGCGCAACTCTGTTGCTACTAGCTTTCTTCTGGGAGAATGCGACCCGAATTTCCCAGCGACGGGAAAATACATTAATGACAAAAACATCTTATAGATCCCTTGACTTCGGGGTATCGCGACTTTGTTGCTGCTAGCTTTTCTCTGCGAGGAAGCGCCCGAATTTCCCAGCGATGGGACAATAAGTTGGAATATACTAGAAAGACAGCGATGAGAAATGTAATGAGAGAAAAAAATCTAATATATCCCTTGACTTTGGGGTAGTGCGACTCGGTTGCTGATAGCTTTTCACTGGGAGGAAGCGACCCGAATTTCCCAGCGAATAGACAATAAAGTAATGAAAAACAACAATCTAATATATCCCTTGACTTTGAGGTAGCGTGTCTCTGTTGCTGCTAGCTTTCCACAGGGAGGAAACGCCCCGAATTTCCCAGTGATTGGACAATGAAGTAAAGAAGAAAAAACATCTGATAGATCCCCTGATTTGGAGGAAGCGCGACTTTGTTCCTGCTAGCCTTCCATTGGGGGGAATTGACCCGAATATCCCAGCGATGGGACAAAAAAGTAATGAAATAAGAATCAAAACATTTAATAGATCCCTTGACTTAATTTGGAGATGACAAGAAAATATCGGGCGTATTTATACGTGATTTGTAAATCGCGGGGCGATTGTTTTACATTTTTACGAATCACGGGTTAACACGCTCGCATATTACGTCTTCTATGCTATTCCTTCTGATTCTTTCTTTATTTGGTGTTTAACGTCGTTTTCAACCACGAAGGTTATATCGCGACGGGATTCCTTCTGATGCAGGTGTCGATCGCATTTACGATCAAAAACAGGAGTTTTTGCGTCAATTACTAAGGGCATTATGCCAAAAAGCGCTGTATGTCAGCAAGGACTTGTTAGTTTGCTTTGAAACTTTCCGAATATTTTGCCTACATACTACATGTAAGCTACTACGGGTAGTACATAGACAAATTGAACGAAATGACATAGGAATTAATGCCTTAATTTGGGTGCGTAATTTGTCGCAATAATTTGTTGCCGAAGGATTTTAATAGATATGCGCGGAGCGGAATGTATATGGCCTTTCTGATTCCTTATTGAAAACATTTAATAGATCCCTTGACTTTGGAGATGACAAGAAAATATCCGGCGCATTTACGTGATTTGTAAATCGCGGGGCGATTGTTTTACATTTTTACAAATCACGGATTCACACGCTCGCATATTTTGTGTTCTATGCTATTCCTTCTGATGCAGGTGTCGATCGTATGTGCGGTCAAAAACGGGAGTTTTTTTGCGTTAATTACGAGGGGCATTATGCGAAAAAGCGCTGTATGTCAGCAAGGACTTGTTAGTTTGCTTTGAAACTTTCCGACTATTTTGACTACATACTACATGTACTACGGGTAGTAGCATAGACAAATTGAACAAAATGACATGGGAATTAATGCCTTAATTCGGGTGCGTAATTTGTCGCAATACTTTGTTGGTGAAGTTTGTTTAATTCAACTGGTAAAAGTAGCACAAATGGTAAACATTATTTAGTGTGTGTTATTCATGTGTTATTTTTGTAAAAGAGTAATTCATTCAGTGTTCACAACAGGTGTTTTAAAAATGTGTTTAAAAGTGGAATGTTTACAGTATATACAACAACTTATTCGGAACGATAACCTCGATAAGATCAAACGAATTATGTATTGTTTGCTTGTCATGTGGGTAATCCTTACACGTAACAAACAACAAACAAACCACAAGGTAGTCCACATCGTATGGCCCAGAGAGGTAATAAAAGCTCGGAAAAAATCAGACACTCAGCGAGCTACTTCTGTTCTCCGACAGGGCCTATTTCTCCCACATGAAAGTTAGCTGCAACAGAGTCGCGCTACCCCAAAGTCAAGGAATATATTAGATTTTTCTCTCTCATTACTTTATTGTCCCATCCCAAGGTAGTCCACATCTTATGGCCCAGAGAGGTAATAAAATCTCGGGAAAAAAATCAGACAGTCAGCGAGCTACTTCTGTTCCCTGACATATGGCCCATCATGGCCTATTGCCTATTTTCGCGGATAGGTGTGATATTGTGAGAGACGGACTGAATGACACTTGACTTAAAGTGTGAAGCGACTAGAACACCAAAAGCGTTTCTGCTTCAAGACAGGCCTTCGCACTTCGGCTGTGTCTGTGACGAGCTGGAAACATAAGTTAAATCAAAGCGTGAAATGTGTTCGATGTATTTTTGATTTCTTCAACATTAATTTTGTTTAAATTGCAGTTTGGGTATAACCGTGGTCCCTCTTATATACTGATAATGGTAATAGTAATCATAAACAAGTCGCGTAAGGCGAAAATACAATATTTAGTCAAGTAGCTGTCGAACTCACAGAATGAAACTAAACGCAATGCCATTTTTCAGCAAGACCGTATACTCGTAGCATCGTCAGTCCACCGCTCATGGCAAAGGCACTGAAATTGACAAGAATAGCGGGGTAGTAGTTGCGCTAAGAAAGATAGCACGCTTTTCTGTACCTCTCTTTGTTTTAACTTTCTGAGCGTGTTTTTAATCCAAACATATCATATCTATATGTTTTTTGAATCAGGAACCGACAAGGAATAAGATGAAAGTATTTTTAATTTGATTTGGACAATTTAATTTTGATAATAATTTTTATATATTTATTTTTCAGAGCTTGTTTTTAATCCGAATATAACATATTTATATGTTTTTGGAATCAGCAAATGATGGAAAATAAGATGAACGTTAATTTGGATCGTTTTATAAATTTTTATGTTTTTTTACAATTTTCCGATTTTTAATGACCAAAGTCATAAATTAATTTTTAAGCCACCAAGCTGAAATGCAATACCGAAGTCCGGGCTTCGTCGAAGATTACTTGACCAAAATGTCAACCAATTTGGTTAAAAAATGAGGGCGTGACAGTGCCGCCTCAACTTTCACAAAAAGCCGGATATGACGTCATCAAAGACATTTATCAAAAAAATGAAAAAAATGTTCGGGGATTTCATACCCAGGAACTCTCATGTCAAATTTCATAAAGATCGGTCCAGTAGTTTAGTCTGAATCGCTCTACACACACACACACATGCACACACGCACATACACCACGACCCTCGTTTCGATTCCCCCTCGATGTTAAAATATTTAGTCAAAACTTGACTAAATATAAAAAGATAAAACAATAATAAAGTTTTGTTATGTATTGCAAATCCTGACATGGTTCTGGGCGTTTCACAAAATTAATGTGTTAACAAAATTACAAAGCAATGTACATAATGAACATTTTAAAACAAAACCATTTTCTCCCTATAAAAATCAACTAGTACTGTGGCATCAGCATTAACAGGGAAAACAAATCTGAAAATTATTAAAAGCACAATCACCTACAAGATGCACATTATAATACATTATTTATCCAGAATCTATCATAATATTGATTGTTTGTTATTATGTGTTTGCGGCTGCCAGTTTCGGTCAAACTAACGTTCACAACCTGTCTTTCACAACCTTTAAACTCATGTTTGTTTTGAATTTATTTTTTTTAATGACATTGTACTATCTCTACATCACCAATAAATAAAATTCATACACTACCATCTCGTTATACCGACTGCTAAACGTACCAGGCGGGCGGGACGGCTCTGAGTTAGCCGAATGCAATCACGTTGTCTTCTGCGCTTGAGCGCACCCCATACACACCTCTTGACATACTCTTGAAAGCGATAAGACACCACCCGAGTAGCCAACGGCGGCTTTCTTTAATTGCGATAACAACTCGTTTCAAACTGTCGTTAAAGACAGGTCCAACTACACTTACTTGTAAGATGTTACATTATGGAGGTCAAAATGGCCAATTTTCTGTAGTTTTCGGGGGAGAAATCTATCCTGTTACTGTATTAAAAAAGAAGCTTAAATTTGTCAGCACATTATTTTATTTTAGTACCAGTTCAGTGCCTCATATGGCTTTTTGACCAATCAGGACGGATTCTAGGTGACCCTCTAAATGTTATAACGTTCAAGCAGGGACCCTTTTTGTTTATCAAGCAAAACATTGACAAGACAAAGTACAAATTTAAATCAACAATACCAACGTGATTTATTCTAAAGAATGACACTTCAAATGCTGCGAGATAATACTCTCTTTATCTAAAAAAAAAAAAGTACAGAAAAGCTAGTTTTGTCGGTGGGTGCTTCACGGAATAGCAAAGCACCGCCCATCCTCTGAGTGTGCAATGCCGACCCGCTCACTTGGAATCTAAATGATCAAAGTTCGAAAAAATCTAGTGAAATTGCGTCACTCGCTTTACGTCAAATGTATCTTTACAGCATTTCCCATCGTCTGGAGTCGGTTCTAAATCTCTCTCTCTCTCTCTCTCTCTCTCTCTCTCTCTCTCTCTCTCTCTCTCTCTCTCTCTCTCTCTCTCTCCCCCTCTCTCTCTCTCCCTCTCTCCCTCTCTCTCCCCCTCTCTCTTTTTCTCTCTCTCCCCTCTCTCTCACTATTCTCTTTCTTTCTCTCTTTCTATCATCATCATCATCATCATCATCATCATCATCATCATCATCATCATCATCATCATCATCATCATCATCATCATTTTTCTTTTCTTTTCTTGCTCCTCTTACAGTATCACGGTAAATGTTCCCAAATAGATCCTAGTTACCTCAGAGGACGTTAATCCCCAAAGTCAGCCAGTCAGTCAGTCATTAAAGGCAAAAGCGAGGTAACGCACAACTGGGTCCGACCAGTAAAGCCGTCGCTGCCTGTGTGACAACCACCATAAAAATCTACCACAGCGGGAAACTTTCAAGTTAAGTATTTTCAACCATCATGTGCCCGCATTCAACTTTACAATCAAAGGATGTCTGTTGAGATAATCGAATGGATCAAAACTTTGAAACCTGCGCGCATATTCTAAGCCGACTAACACATAATTGTTAAGGACATCATAAAATGGTTCTCGGTGAAAACTTGACCGAGGGCCATTTTACGACGTCCTTGACTCGAGTGTGTGACGTATACTCTTATGCTCTGCTTCTTGGGCAAGGTAAAGAACACCGAAAATATTTCAATGCCGTTCTCGAGCTACGCTGACTTTTACAAAGGGTACAGCTGACACGGCTTACGTAATCTGGTTTCCTGGTCATTTGTGTGAAAAATCTGTCCGACAAAGAAGAAGAAGAAGAAGTGCGCGCAGAGAGAGAGAGAGAGAGAGAGAGAGAGAGAGAGAGAGAGAGAGAGAGAGAGAGACAGACAGACAGACAGACAGACAGACAGACAGACAGACAGACAGACAGACAGACAGACAGACAGACAGACTTTCCGCACTCGTTAAAATGTCAGTCGATACTGGAATGAATGTTGAAACATTGTAAACCTAAAAATAAATAAAAAATAATATTAAAATTAAACATTCATACGAGTTACTATCTGTGACAAGAACGCATAAGAAGTATAGCAACTAAATATTAATCCGCTTACCCATTGCTCCTCTTCGCACCTCGGCCTGTGAGTCGTCCTTTTCCTGAGTACTTGCACACAAGTTTTGTGTATGCATACTTCAGTTCGTCTGGAAAGGGCTGTTTTGAATTCTTGTTCGCAAGTTGAACAGCACGACTGTATTTGACCACGTACACCAAATCGTTCTTTCTGGAAAAGTCTGCCATCCGTTCAGTAAGATCATTCCAACTTCTGAATGTTTTCCCCAACTGTCATTTGTGCCATTTCTCAGCGATTGATCAACGGTGTGGTTATTATGGATGTAGTAAGTGTCGAATTGTGAGAATGCACAGTTCTGTCCGCCAAGTGGTTTTAAACACTGCGCGTATTTGCACCAAGTAATAACGTGTCACATCAAAATAGTTCTTTACCTGTCAGATAGTTTAGCGCCAAAAACATGAACCAATGATAGCCCATGGATTAGTAAGTCATATGATGTTGGGGCGGGGCCAATGAACTAATGTCAACACAGTAAGTATCAACCAATGTTTGGCTCCGCCCCCACATCACGTGGACTGGGTGGCCGAGTGGTAACACACTTGCGCTCGGAAGCGAGAGGTTGCGAGTTCGACCCTGGGTCAGGGCGTTAGCAATTTTCTCCCCCCTTTCCTAACCTAGGTGGTGGGTTCAAGTGCTAGTCTTTCGGATGAGACGAAAAACCGAGGTCCCTTCGTGTACACTACATTGGGGTGTGCACGTTAAAGATCCCACGATTGACAAAAGGGTCTTTCCTGGCAAAATTGTATAGGCATAGATAAAACAATGTCCACCAAAATACCCTTGTGACTTGGAATAATAGGCCGTGAAAAGTAGGATATGCGCCGAAATGGCTGCGATCTGCTGGTCGATGTGAATGCATGATGTATTGTGTAAATAATTCCATCTCACACGGCATAAATAGATTCCTGCGCCTTGAGTCCGAGTCTGGAGATACGCGCGCGATAGAAGACTTCATATATATAATCACGTGACCCATAAACCCATCGCCTGTAATTAGATCATACTATTACCGCTTCAGTTCTGAGACATCCTGCTTGCTGGCGCGCGCGCAGAGAAAAAAATTCCCTCTTTATCTTCGCTTCTGATGCTCATCCTATTGTTGTTGGCACTCGGGTTTGTTTGTTTGTTTGCTTAACGCCCAGCCGACCACGAAGGGCCATATCAGGGCGGTGCTGCTTTTGACATATAACGTGCGCCACACACAAGACAGAAGTCGCAGCACAGGCTTCATGTCTCACCCAGTCACATTATTCTGACACCTGACCAACCAGTCCTAGCACTAACCCCATAATGCCAGACGCCAGGTGGAGCAGCCACTAGATTGCCAATTTTAAAGTCTTAGGTATGACCCGGCCGGGGTTCGAACCCACGACCTCCCGATCACGGGGCGGACGCCTTACCACGAGGATTGGAACTCGGATAACAGGGAGCGAAGGGCAGTGCCCCACCTAGTGATCGAGTGCCACAACCCAGACTTTTCCCTTAATATATACATAGGTTTTAAACTCCTGCTTCCGGATTATACAAAACACATTAAAACATGTATTAAACAATGGCGACTGGACGTGAGAGGGAACAATAAAGAGACCAAAAAGCAATGTACTCACGTTAAAATGACGAACACGGAACGAATAACAGCGACGTTTCGACCTAAGGGTCTTCTTCAGGCACAAAAACACAAAAATACACACACAAAAAAGAAGAAGAAAGACGATAGAACAAATGAAGAGAAGAATAACTGACAAAACAACTGCACTGCACAAACCAACAAATGATAAAGACACAACACTTCGAATTAACCTAAAATAAATCTCATAACAAAATAATTGTAATCATTTTTTTTTTACAGGAATGTATATGTTTCTGTGTTTGTTTTTGTTTTAATACAAAAAAAACCGTGATCAAATAATCAGAACTCTTTCAAAATATTCTGAATAAAATATATTAAATGCAATAACTTTTGGTTTTTATATTTAGTCAAGTTTTGACTAAATATTTTAACATCGAGGGGGAATCGAAACGAGGGTCGTGGTGTATGTGCGTGCGTGCGTGCGTGTGTGTGTGTGTGTGTGTGTGTGTGTAGAGCGATTCAGACTAAACTACTGGACCGATCTTTATGAAATTTGACATGAGAGTTCCTGGGTATGAAATCCCCGAACGTTTTTTTCATTTTTTGGATAAATGTCTTTGATGACGTCATATCCGGCTTTTCGTGAAAGTTGAGGCGGCACTGTCACGCCCTCATTTTTCAACCAAATTGGTTCAAATTTTGGTCAAGTAATCTTCGACGAAGCCCGGGGTTCGGTATTGCATTTCAGCTTGGTGGCTTAAAAATTAATTAATGACTTTGGTCATTAAAAATCGGAAAATTGTAAAAACAAATAAAAATTTATAAAACGATCCAAATTTACGTTTATCTTATTCTCCATCATTTGCTGATTCCAAAAACATATAAATATGTTATATTCGGATTAAAAACAAGCTCTGAAAATTAAATATATAAAAATTATTATCAAAATTAAATTGTCAAAATCAATTTAAAAACACTTTCATCTTATTCCTTGTCGGTTCCTGATTCCAAAAACATATAGATATGATATGTTTGGATTAAAAACACGCTCAGAAAGTTAAAACAAAGAGAGGTACAGAAAAGCGTGCTATCCTTCTTAGCGCAACTACTACCCCGCTCTTCTTGTCAATTTCACTACCTTTGCCATGAGCGGTGGACTGACGATGCTACGAGTACACGGTCTTGCTGAAAAATGGCAGCTACTTGACTAAATATTGTATTTTCGCCTTACGCGACTTGTTTTTAATTCAAATAAATGTTTTAGTTTGACTGCATTTGAATAGAAACTGAATTCTGATGAAAGCAGTTACTGTAAAGTCATTTGAAGTCACATGATAAAAATCACATGGTTTAGTTGAGCAGACCAAAAAGTGCAGAGCTAAAATATGTGTATGAATCTGTGTGAAAATCCAGTCCGTTTGTCCACAGGGATGCTAGGAAGCAGTCAAATGGGGTCGCTCAATCTGCTCAAATCCAGTCAAATGGGGTCGCACGGGCCGACAAATGGGGACGTCCCCGTTTGTCGGAAGCGTCCCCATTTGACTGCTCTCCAGTGACAATCGTCCCCATTTGTCGGTAAAACCACCTACACACACACACACACACACGTTGTGAAATACTGCCAACCTCTATCTCTCACACACACACTCACACCAACGCACGCACACACACACAAACACAGACACAGAAACACAACCAACACACACTCACAAAAATACAACCAAAACACACACACACACACACACACACACACACACACACACACACACACACACACACACACACACACACACACAACCACACTCATAAACACGCACAAACACACACACACACACACACACTTACAACCACGCACAAAAACACAACCAAAACAAACACACACACACACACACACACACACACACACACACACACACACACAAACACACTCACAAACACGCACATAAACACAACCAAAACAAACACACACACACACACACACACACACACACACACACACACACACACACACACACACACACACACTTTCTTCCTGGATACACATATTAGAACGCCCAAAAACATCTCACATAAGTATGTTATATGACCACATGTATAATGTTGCACATGATAACAACCCATGGATATCGTTTGTGAAACAAATACTAAACACTTTAGGATTAGATCACGTTTGGAAAAACCTTTAGTGGAAAAAGATTGAAACATGTTATATTGCAGAAGTTAGAAGGAAAATATATGCAATTTTGGACAGAAAAAGTAAACAGTTCTTCCAAATTAGAATTTTACAGGATTGTAACAAAGGAATATGAAACTGCTTCATACTTAACCAATGATATTGATTTTAAATACAAACAGGCATTGTGTAAACTTAGAATAAGTGCACATGACTTGAAGATTGAAAAAGGCAGATATGACAATACGCCAAAAGAAAACAGATTATGTCAACGTTGTGGAGTAATAGAAAATGAATTACATATGCTAGATACATGTATTGAATATAAACATTTTAGAGAACAATTAATGAAACAGGTCAATAAAAGTATACCTGTTTATACTATGCCCAGTCAACTGTTGTTGGAAGACAATCTACAATTCATGTTGGGGAAGTTCGTATACAATTGTTTTCTTAAAAAAACATAATGATTTATGTTGTTGTTTATGTACATGTATGTGTCTTATAAACCTAAATGGTTTCATGACAATAAACTATATTCACACACACACACACACCTGTTATCCCTATCCGTTCGCCATATCAGTCTTTCCTCTTTACTTCACTTACCCACAAACAGACCAGCGACACTGCAGCATCTTGGAACAGACGGCGAGAACAAGATCAAGAGATTTTATTTGCAGACACTTGCTATAATGTCGGAAGCCGCGGACATTGCTTTAGATGTCTGTAACTTTGGACAACTTGTCTTTCTTCTGTATGGCCGTTTATCTTGCTGAAGTGGAATAATCACTCACGTTTACAACTGTTAAAACTAGGCTTACGTCAGACGATGACGGCGGAAAACTCAGAAAACATTCAAAGAGAAAAGACGAGGATCTTTTGTCTTGATACACTTTGAAGTAAGAAACGACACATAGGTGATATCCTGCAATATACGGTATATACATGTTAAAAAAAAAAAAAAAAAATGTTTAAAACTTCACAAAAAATTTTTTTTTAAATAAAAACCGACACATTTTCTATACGTCGTTATATTCAACGGACTGAACTAATATATATAGCATACTAGACATGCTGATTTGTTTTTGGTTTAAAAAACCCAACTTTATTCAAAATAAATATCGTGATACATATTGATTTGTTTTTGACACAAGTGTTTATTTTTTGAAGCGATGAATGTACTTTAATGAAGGATAAAATCGCGGCATATTTTCGGATGAATGTTCTCTTTATGTAGACAAACTTATATTTCCTTCTTTTTGCCGTTGTTATAAGTAAATGTTTGGAGAGAAAAAAAATCGAACACGATTCAGAGCAACGTAAGACAGTGCAGCAGCATTTATAATGTAGTGTTTCTGTGACAACCCAAACTAAATGACGAGAACGGTCACTTTAAATAATTATATCAGTTTCAAGGCGCAGTCCTTTCTGAGAAAACAGTAGGCTACTACTCATAAGAGACCGGCACGGTTGGCCTAGTGGTAAGGCGTCCGCCCCGTGATCGGGAGGTTGTGGGTTCGAACCCCGGCCGGGTCATACCTAAGACTTTAAAATTGGCAATCTAGTGGCTGCTCCGTCTGGCATTATGAGGTTAGTGCTAGGACTGGTTGATCCGGTGTCAGAATAATGTGACTGGGTGAGACGTGAAGCCTGTGCTGCGACTTCTGTCTTGTGTGTGGCGCACGTTATATGTCAAAGCAGCACCGCCTTGATATGACCCTTCGTTGTCGGATGGGCGTTAAACAAACAAACAAATAATCTCACACGTGGCCAGGCTTTTGCATGGGATAAGACCACCCCTACAATTGGACACATACCAACATTCAACGGCCTAGCTGCTTCCTGTGCATTTCGTGAATGAAATGTCTTGTTCGATTGTTATTTTGTTGAACATTTTGTACTAGTGTTAACGGATGTGCAGCTGATTTGAGCAACTTAATTCTCTTCTTCTTCTTCTTCTTCTTCTTGGCGTTCGCAGAGGTTACACAATCAGTCCAGCACTGGTGATAAATGTTGTTGTTTTCTCCAACTCCTGTCGACTGCCGTATAGTTTGGTCTGCAAGGGAGTTGGTGACGGCCACACTTCTTTTCGTTCCTCATCTAGTAAGGGACATCGCTGTAAGATGTGTTCCGCTGTTTGGTCTTCTTGACCGCAGGCACAGGTTGGTGATGGCGCCAGCTTGAACTTTCGGTTCATGTGAGCATTGAGCCTGTTGTGGCCAGTACGCAGCCTGATGAGGTTGACTTGCTGCTCTCTGGACATTGTGTGGTAGTCATCTCTGTTTGTCCTTGGCCTCATCAATGCCTTGATGATTGTCTTCTGCTCACTAAAGCTGACACTGTTTTCAGGTTGGTCTTCCACGGCTCCTTCTTTCGCCAGCTCATCTGCCCTTTCATTTCCTGGTATCCCACAGTGTGCTGGTATCCACTGGAGGACAACTCTTCTGGTTTGTCTGACCATCTGTAATGCTTTGGCCAGCTGTGGGAGTTTGTCGTTCTCTAGGGCCTGAAGGACTGAAAGGGCGTCCGAGAGGAAGACAACTTGGTAGCAAGGGTCTGCGGAGTCCTGAACCAAGGAGGCGGCCTGCATGAGAGCTTCTGCTTCTGCTTTATAGTTTGTGCAGTGTTTGCCAGTGGCAACGCTGGATGTAGCTGTATGTCCCCCAGGGAACTGGATGAGAATGCCTGCACCTCCATTGAGCACGGCGTTAGTTGCTGATCCATCGGTGTATACATGGATCCACGCCTCTTTTGGGTACTGTTCGTCGATCAGGGCTAAGGTGAGTGCCTGTCGAGCTGTGTCATTCTGATCTTCTCCTGAGGTAACATGTGGAACACTGGTGCAGATCTGGATGCCTGGTTTCTCTGTTGCCTTGGGGGTTTCCTCTTCTTCTTGAGTCAGAGGTAGAGTGTTCTGTGGGAGGACTTCCCTGTACTGTCGAGAAAGTCTCTTGCTCTCGTGTACAAAACTGCTCCGTTTGAGCCGGTTCTTGGTGAGGTTGCTCAGTCTGTGCTTCATGGGGTGGTCGGGTAGGCACTTGAGCTTCTCGGCCTGTACCATAGTCTTGGCTTCTCTTCTCTGACAGAGGGGTTGGATGGTGGTAAGCTTCTCCATTTCCTTGATGGGCGTGGATTTCATTGCACCAGTGATGAGTCGGAGGGCCTGGTTTTGCACACGGTCAAGGGTCTGCAGGTTTGTCTTGGCTGAGGTTGACCACGCTGTGGAGCCGTACTCGAGGTGGGGTCTGATTGTTCCCTGGTATACTGTCTTCAGTATCTTCTCGTTCGCTCCCCAGGTGGTACCTGCCAGCTTCCTGAGTATGGCTAGCTTGCGCCGGGCCTTCGTCTCTGCCTGTGCAATGTGTGGTTTCCAGGTCTGCCGTCTATCAAAGGTGACACCAAGGTACGTTGCTTCTTCATCCTCTCTCAGAGGAGTTCCACCAAGCCTAATGGTTCCGGCTTTCTGCTTTGGCGACAGTGTGAATAGGGTGGTGGAGGATTTCTCCTTGTTGATGGAGACGCACCAATCTTCTGCCCATGCGTTCAGCCTATCTGCCGCTTGCTGCATTCTGTAGGTGGCAGTACTTGCGTGCTCCTCCTTGCACCAGATCACAAGGTCGTCTGCGTAGAGAGCAGCTTTGATCCCCTTGGGCATCTCAGACACCAGATCGTCGATGAAGAGAAGGAAGAGTGTGGGGGAGAGGACTCCGCCCTGAGGGACGCCATGACGAAGGAGGAACTTCTTGCTTTTGGTCTGGTCGACGTTAACTCTTGCCCTGCGGTTATAGAGGTAAGAGCGAATCCACTGGTACATGTTGCTGGACACGCCTTTCCTCAGCAGTTTTACAAGGAGTCCATCTTTCCAGACCTTGTCAAAGGCCTTCTGAAGATCTATCCAGGTGACGAAGACCAGCTTCTGTTCCTGAAAGGCATCTTCAACTTCTTGCGCCAGGTAAGTGACCTGATCTTCAGTGCTGCGGAACTGTCGGAATCCAGCTTGTTCAGGGGCGAGGAGGTTCCTGGATTCCAGGTACCACCTGAGGCGCTCGTTCACAATTCTCTCCAGGGTCTTCACAACACAGCTGGTGAGGCTGATTGGGCGATAGCTGGTGGCCTTCTTTGGATCCTTCCCTTTTTTTAAGATGGGGATCATGATCGCTTCTCGCCAGAGTTGTGGTAGCGATCCTTCTTGCCAGCTGCTGTTGAAGACCTCGAGTAGCTTGTTCTCTGCTGCGCTACCAAGGTGGGTTAGCATCTCGTTGGTGATGCCGTCTGGGCCAGGGGACTTCTTCGCCTTTGACTTTTTCAGAGCTGAGTGCAGCTCGTGGAGTGTGAGTGGTTGACTCATGGCGTCCACTGTCGACTGTCTGGCAGGTCTCTCTCTTTTCTCTCTTCTTGCTTCTCTCTGTTTCTCGGGGCTAACATGGAGGTTGCTCTCAGCTGCATAGCTTTCAGCAAATTGGTTGGCAGCATGCTTTCCAGTTAGCACCTTCTCGTTCTCTTCTAATGTGATCTTTCCTCTGCTGGTGTTCTCATCATTCAACTGCTTGGTGAGCCTCCAGAGCTTTCTGCCATCCTTCTCAAGGTTCAGAGAGCTTGTTTTCTCTTGCCAGCTTCTCCGTCTTGCCTGTAGCTTCTTTTTGAGAAATTTGGCTTTGGCTTCCTGGAGGCGGATGTTGTTGTTTTGTGACGGGTTGACTTCTGCTTCCCTTCTGGCGTCTGCCAGATCATCATCCAGTTCCTGCAATTCATTGCTCCAGTAGGGCTTATAGTCTCTCCTGGCACCCCTGGGAATAGACTCATGCGCTGCTCTGAGGATGCTCATGTTGAAGTCCTTCGCCACCATGTTGATGTCTCGACCCTCGACTCTGATGTCTTTGGTGAGTTCGCTGGTGCGGTGTCTAAAGAGGAACCAGTTCGCTCTTTTGTAGTTCCACCGTGGGAAGGAAGCTTCAGTGCAGGACTCCATACCCAGGGTCAAAAAGACTGGCCGATGGTCACTTCCACCTAGCTGTTCTCCGACCTCTCTGCTGGTTAGCTGGTGCATGTCTTCCGTGCAGAAGGCTAGGTCAGGAGTTGATGTAGTGTGCCATCTTCTGGAGTAGAATGTAGGGCAGTCAAAGGGACTGTTCAAAAGGATGAGACCTTTGTCGTCCTGCCAGTTCTCCACCTCTTCTCCTCTCCGATCCAGGTGGTCATATCCCCAACTCTGTGAATGACTGTTGAAGTCACCCACCACGATGAAGTTGGAGGCCTTTGCGGGGATCGTGTCAAGGGCGAGGTGTCTATCATTGGGGCAGTAGAAGTTGACAAGATGGAATTCTGATGTCTTCGTCTGGATTCGAATCACCTGATATTCGGAGTCCTCCATGTGCGTTTCTATCAAACAGGCATTGATGTTGTTCCTGATGAGGGTCAGGATTCCTCCTTTGCTTCGGTCTGTTCTGTCGGACCTAAGGCATTGGTAGCCTCTCACTTTGAAGGACTTTTGGGGTGTCAGGTGTGTCTCCTGAATACAGCAGATGTTGATGTTCTTCTCATGCAGGATATGCTCCAACTCTGTCTTCTTGTTCAGGATACTTTCTGCGTTCCAGTGCATGACCTGAAAAGGTCGCTGCTGACTGGGTTTCTTCCTGGTTGTGGTGGTGCCAGTCACTTTCCTCCTGCGTCCCCTGGCGTGACAAGACGGACGGGAGGGACCTCCAGTAGTTGGGGCTGGGTCCCTTTGAGGCATGGGACCCGACGCTGCTCCACCCTGGGGGGTCCTCAATGGGCGAGCGCCATTTCCATCTGTGCTGGTTGATTGTGTCATCATTTGCGTAAGTGCGTGTACCCGTGGTTTGTTAGAATGCGCCGTGCGGCCCGGGTCCTCCGTCTTCAGCATTCAGGGTTTTCTGTCGGGGTTACCTCACCCTTAGCTCATGGCCCGTACGTCCTACCCTGAGAGCACAGGGGGGGAGGATTTGCCGGGATCCCACCCGGAGCCAGTTTGGTCCGCGGCCGCAAGCGGCTGATCTCCATATCTGAAGACCGTTCCCCTATCCGCCACCCGGGGACGCGCTGGGTTGGGGGTGGTCGCCCCACTGAAAATCCCACACTGGGTTAAGAAAGATCAGCCTGTCCCAGAACTTAATTCTCAAAATGAAAGGTTTAACTAGGTCAATGTAATTTTGTAATGTTTGAGTTCTCCTTATACAATTCCTTAAATGCACATTGTGTTGCAATCGGTTGGAAGAATATGCTTTGCCTAAAACCTTTATCCTTTTGTAATAAAGGTCAGAGTCTGAGTTTGAGTCTGTGCAGGGTGAGATTTGTTTGTTTTTTATGAGTAGAATTTGTTTTAAATCGCCATGGTCTATAGCAGCGAAATTATTTCCTAAAAGAAATTCCAACTCTTGTTTTAAGCGTGTTTTTATTCATTTTCTTTGATACAACAACAAACAGTGACAACATCTAGAACGTTAACAAGCAGACTGCTTATGCACACGTTCTAAAATGATAATCAATACAACATTCAGATAACAGAAATTCCAACTCTTCAAAGAAAGCAGTCAGGATATTGATTTTCGCCTATGTCCAAGTGGAGGGTGGTTTTCTCCCACGGAAAGCCTGGGCAGATCTGAGACGGCGACCAGGACTGTTTTTACCGGGGGGGGGGGGGGGGGGGGGGGGGGACTGTGACTTTTTATTTTTTTTTATTTTTTTTTATTTTAAGGAGATCAGACTTCTTTTTTGTTGGGGTCCCATCAGCGAGTACTATTTCGGAAGGGTTTTTATTTTTTATTGTGATGCCTACTGTAAACTTATAACCCTTTCATTCGCTCTCTCTCTCTCTCTCTCTCTCTCTCTCTCTCTCTCTCTCTCTCTCTCTCTCTCTCTCTCTCTCTCTCTCTCTCTCTCTCTCTCTCTCTCTCTCTCTCTCTCTCTCTCTCTTTCTTGATAACTTTTTTCTCTTCCGTCTGCGTGTTTGTTTGGAATTGTTTTTTCAGTTACACGCAAAATGGACATTGTTTTTTATACTGGACATTCTTTTTCCTTTTACAGTTACTTCTCCTTCTTTCTCTCTCTCTCCCTCTCTTTCTCTCACTCCCTCTCTCTCTCCCTCTCTTTCTCTCTCTCCCTCTATCCCTCTCCCCCCTCTGTCTCTCGCACTCTTCCTCTCCGTGCCCTCCCTCTCTATTCCTTCCCTCCCCCTCTCTCTCTCTCTCCCCCCACCCCATCCATAGCTCCCCTTCTCTCTCTCCCTCAGTCTCCTCTTGCTCACCCCCTCTCTCTCTCTCCCTCCATGCCCCACCCCCTCTCTCTATTCCCCTCCTGTAACCATTCACTCTCTGACTGTGCCTTTAAATACGTCCTGGGTTTAAACAAAACTTTATTAAGATTAAGTATAGTGAAATATACAGTCGAACCTGTCCTGGAGACCACCTGTCCATTAAGAACACCTGTCCATTAAGACCACCTGCCCGTTAAGACCACCTGCCCATTAAGACCGCCCTAAAGGATCCCCCACGTGTTTTTACGACTATATAAATCACCTGTCCATATATAAAGACCACCTGCCCAAAAGAGACCACTTTTGCTCAGTCCCTGGGGTGGTCTCTTTAGTCAGGTAGAACTGTTTATACAATATCTCGCATTAAGGATCCGTGCTCAAGCATCATTCTTATGTTAGCAAATCCCAGTAAAAACATAACAGAAGAAGGCACGATGGCGGACAAAATCAAAATACGTATTTTAGAATACTTATGCAAACAGACAAGCGAAATACAAAAACTGTAAAAAAAAAATTTTTTAAAAGGGGGGGGGGGGGGGGCAGGGTAGTAATACAGAAAGTGATGAAAAGGGGACAGAAAGAGAACAAAAAATAAGCAGAAAGGAAAAAGAAGACGAAGAAGACATGGAGCGCTAATATTTGAGAAGGGTGAATGTGGTGACAGTAATCATACTGAGTGCACAGAAGAGACACACACCTACCCACACCCACACGCGCGCGATCGCACACACACTCACACACACACAGTCACACACACAGTCACACACACACACACACACACACAAGGTTAAACACGTCTTTGAAACTCATTGCCGCAATCCTCTCCACTCAAACGACTCAGCTGCCGTTTCCTGGCATTGTCCTATTGTTCTGACTTCCTGATATACAAACAACTACTGACTGACGAGGTTTTGATCAATATTATGCTCTCGGTGGCTGAAGCTACTGAAAGGAACCTTTTACCAGACTGACTGCGCGTGTCGTGTACAACAGCGTTGTCCTGTTTAATAGTTTTTGTCTGGTTGGAGAGTCTTTTGACACCACTGTCCTGTTTAATAGTTTTTGTCTGGTTGGAGAGTCTTTTGACACCACTGTCCTGTTTAATAGTTTTTGTCTGGTTGGAGAGTGTTTTGACACCACTGTCCTGTTTGATAGTTTTCACCACTGTCTGGTTGGGGAATGTTTTGACGCTGTCGTGGTCAAGGGTTCTCGTGCTTGACCCCATTAAATCTACTTCAGCCACAACAAGTATGTCTGCAGGGCCAACTCCAGGCTAAAAGATGTGCCATCGAAACCCAGACATACTCGTCGTCTCTTCTATGTAAATAAAATAAAATAGATCAAAACAACAAGAAAGGTTAAGTGAGTTCACAAAACGTTTAATTATTATAGACAAAACGAAACATTCACAAAACCTTTGTCATGTCGGTCTTTTGAAGTAGACGGATAGCTTTTACTGGTATCTAGCCAATATTTGCTGTTAGTGAGGCAAGCTTTCTACACGAGCTCCTTGTCCACGTGTTTCAAACACACCACTCGCTATAGTGACTGGCCTATAATGTCACGAGGAGAAGTTTGACTCAGTAAAAGCAAGGGTAGTCACTCTCTCACCACCCATACAAACCCGACAGTTATTTCCGAACATATTGGCCTAGTGGTAAGGCGTCCGCCCCGTGATCGGGAGGTCGTGGGTTCGAACCCCGGCCGGGTCATACCTAAGACTTTAAAATTGGCAATCTAGTGGCTGCTCCGCCTGGCGTCTGGCATTATGGGGTTAGTGCTAGGACTGGTTGGTCCGGTGTCAGAATAATGTGACTGGGTGAGACATGAAGCCTGTGCTGCGACTTCTGTCTTGTGTGTGGCGCACGTTAAATGTCAAAGCAGCACCGCCCTGATATGGCTCTTCGTGGTCGGCTGGCGTTAAACAAACAAACAAACAAAACAAAAATTTCCGAACATCGTCAATCAACATTGACCATGCAGACAGCACGTGTCGGATACGACAACAAGGTCTTGTTCAAGAGTTTTCAACGCCCTCTTGTCGATGAGGTTGATTTGTTTGGGTGCTTGACCCCCTCCACATTAATTCGCCAATTACAGTGGAACCCCCCCCCCCCCCCCCCCCAATTCAAGACTTCCTCTCTTTTAAGAGCTTACTTTTTTAGATTTCCTGTTCATTAGCCTCTGTAAATTTACCCCCATTTTAAGACCCCCTCCTTTTTACATTTAATCAAGTTTTGACTAAATGTTTTAACATAGAGGGGGAATCGAGACGAGGGTCGTGGTGTATGTGTGTGTGTCTGTCTGTCTGTCTGTGCGTGTGTGTGTGTAGAGCGATTCAGACCAAACTACTGAACCGATCTTTATGAAATTTGACATGTGAGTTTCTGGGAATGATATCCCCGGACGTTTTTTTTTCTCATTTTTTCGATAAATACTTTTGATGACGTCATCCGGCTTTTTGTAAAAGTTGAGGCGGCACTGTCACACCCTCATTTTTCAATCAAATTGATTGAAATTTTGGTCAAGCAATCTTCGACGAAGGCCGGACTTCGGTATTGCATTTCAGCTTGGTGACTTAAAAATTAATTGATGACTTTGGTCATTAAAAATCTGAAAATTGTAATAATTTTTTTTTAATATAAAACGATCCAAATTTACATTCATCTTATTCTACATTATTTCCTGATTCCAAAAACATATAAATATGTTATATTTGGATTAAAAACAAGCTCTGAAAATTAAACATATAATAATTATGATCAAAATTAAATTTCCGAAATCGATTTAAAAACAATTTCATCTTATTCCTTGTCGGTTCCTAATTCCAAAAACATATAGATATGATATGTTTGGATTAAAAACACGCTCAGAAAGTTATAACGAAGAGAGGTACAGAAAAGCGAGCTATGCAGCACAGCGAAACCACTACCGCGCTGAACAGGCTCGTCAGTTTCACTCCGTTTTGCACAAGCGGCGGACTACGGTCATTGTGAAAAAATGCAGTGCGTTCAGTTTCATTCTATGAGTTCCACAGCTTGACTAAATGTAGTAATTTCGCCTTACGCGACTTGTTAAGACCTGATATTTCTCAGATTTTTGAAGGTCTTAAAATGGAGGTTCCACTGTACACATAGCCTGCAAGGCGACCTCGGGCTGAAGTTGCGACGAATGTCGAGTAGATACCCAGACATGTTTTACGTTTTTTCTGTTTCACTTCAAACGTATTATTTCAAAACGTTTCCTTTAAACTGATTGACGAAATCACTGATCAGTGCATGAATGATGAAACAGGTGTTTCCTGCTATTGTTGTGTTGTCCTGAATTCATGATATGTTTACAAGTACTGACAACAAATTCAAAAACAAAGAGACTGCCAACGTTCCAAAATTCAGACTAAAAAACCCAAGAAAACTATTGTCATAGAAACGTTTAATTATGACAATACAAAACGTGACGGTCATTGATCTTCGACCCAGCGGTCTTTTAAGCGGACAGACAGACGAACACTTATACCTAGTCAGTGGACAGACAGACGAACACTTATACCTAGTCAGCGGACAGACAGACGAACACTTATACCTAGTCAGTGGACAGACAGACGAACACTTATACCTAGTCAATGGACAGACAGACGAACACTTATACCTAGTCAGTGGACAGACAGACGAACACTTATACCTAGTCAATAGTGGACAGACAGACGAACACTTATACCTAGTCAGTGGACAGACAGACGAACACTTATACCTAGTCAATGGACAGACAGACGAACACTTATACCTAGTCAGTGGACAGACAGACGAACACTTATACCTAGTCAATGGACAGACAGACGAACACTTATACCTAGTCAATGGACAGACAGACGAACACTTATACCTAGTCAGTGGACAGACAGACGAACACTTATACCTAGTTAGTGGACAGACAGACGGACACTTATACCTAGTCAGTGGACAGACAGACGAACACTTATACCTAGTCAGTGGACAGACAGACGAACACTTATACCTAGTTAGTGGACAGACAGACGAACACTTATACCTAGTCAGCGGACAGACAGACGAACACTTATACCTAGTCAATAGTGGACAGACAGACGAACACTTATACCTAGTCAGTGGACAGACAGACGAACACTTATACCTAGTCAGTGGACAGACAGACGAACACTTATACCTAGTCAGTGGACAGACAGACGAACACTTATACCTAGTTAGTGGACAGACAGACGGACACTTATACCTAGTCAATAGTGGACAGACAGACGAACACTTATACCTAGTCAGCGGACAGACAGACGAACACTTATACCTAGTCAATAGTGGACAGACAGACGAACACTTATACCTAGTCAGCGGACAGACAGACGAACACTTATACCTAGTCAATAGTGGACAGACAGACGAACACTTATACCTAGTCAGCGGACAGACAGACGAACACTTATACCTAGTCAATAGTGGACAGACAGACGAACACTTATACCTAGTCAATGGACAGACAGACGAACACTTATACCTAGTTAGTGGACAGACAGACGGACACTTATACCTAGTTAGTGGACAGACAGACGAACACTTATACCTAGTCAGCGGACAGACAGACGGACACTTATACCTAGTCAGCGGACAGACAGACGGACACTTATACCTAGTCAATAGTGGACAGACAGACGGACACTTATACCTAGTCAGCGGACAGACAGACGAACACTTATACCTAGTCAATAGTGGACAGACAGACGAACACTTATACCTAGTTAGTGGACAGACAGACGGACACTTATACCTAGTCAGTGGACAGACAGACGAACACTTATACCTAGTCAATAGACACATGTTACGTACTTGACGTCTCTACATAGCAATTCACGGGAATCATTTACTAATCACACTCCGCATGTCAAATACGACAACACTGTCTTGTTCAAGAGGTTTTAACGCAGCCTTGTTTGGTTTTCAACACTTTTTTGTTTGAAATTTAACACGGTCTTGTCTGGTTTTGAACTCTTCTTGTTTAGTTTTCAACACTCTCGTACTTAAAAGTGTGGGTATTTGACCTCTCACAGCTAATTAAGCTACCGCAGGGCGAACTCTAGGCTTGAAGATTGATGCGGCGACTGTCTAGTCAAGTCAAGTCAAGTCAAGTCAATATTTATTTTTTTTTAAACCTAGGGTTACATGAATAAAGTAAATAAAAATTGCAATAAACACGACAAAAAAGATATATGTAATAATGAGACACAACACTTCTAAACGTCGAGATGAGCATGTGTTTTTAGAGACGTCCATTTTGTGAGAGAATGTTGCCAAACTCGAAGCACATTCGTTGACACAAATTGTTTCAAACCTGAGAAATTGCTGAGACGCCTAAAACATGTTTAGCCGTACATGTCTGTTTGGGACTGCATCAAAAGTGAGGGGGGGGGGGGGGTGGGATGATGCAAAGTCCCCTCTTTGTTACATAGCCTGTTTTGTTTATTTGCTGTTTGGAATGACATTATTTGGGAGGGAGGGAGGGGGGGGGGGCAAGCTATTGGCGGTGGGAATTATCTTGCTCGTTAAGTCAGACAAAAATGCTCTCTCTCTCTCTCTCTCTCTCTCTCTCTCTCTCTTTTTTTTTCTCAGCCATTGTTTACTCCAAATTCTATCATTTATTGAATAACCAAGTTCAGTCTATGTCGACGTTTGCGAGAAACAGTAATTGTACAGCGAACCGACCAATTCACAGGTCAATAATCAAACATATCTATAAACAAAATGTCCACAAGTTCAACATAAAGAAAACACTTCAAACTGACCGAAACAAAGCCAGAAACAACCAGTCTGTGTCAAAATCCTAAAAAAAAAAGCCAGACACAACAAAACCGTGTACTGTGTCCCCTAAGTATTTCCAGAGGAAGATAAAGAACAACAGGTTGTCTTGTCACCATCTCGCGGCTTGTCTCCCAACGCAAACAAAATGGCGCCCAGAATCAACAGAGAGCACGAAGGAGACTTCAGGCGAGATAACAACGTCACGTCACGTCTCGTCTCGGCTTATAGCAACGTTTGTTTGCACGAGACAACTTTACGTCATGAAAACAGCACTGCTGAGACCAGTCTTACCGAGACTTCAGATCTTGTCTCGGTTCAGAGAAACGCTTGTTTGGACGAGACTACAATACGTTACCCAAACAGATCTACCGAGAACGTCACTTCCGTCTGTTTCCCTTTCACCTGCTGAATATGTCCATCTTCGTAAAGTAAAGATGTTTCCATAGCGTCACTACTGAATTATTTTTGGTTTGGGGCGTGTTTAGGATTTACAATTGTCCGCTACAATAGTCGTTCGCACGAGACCGCATGACTTAACTGTGACCTTGAGGCAAAAATGGGAAGATAGTGTTGTTTCTTCGTGTTTATTTGGCATTCTTTGTTGTATTATAATGATGGGAAGGGGAAAGGGGGGGGGGGGGTGAGCTTCAGGTCCTTACGCATTGATGGAAGTGTTTTGATTTTTTTTGTGTTCTTTTTGCGACATTATAATATGAAAAACTTGCTTGATGTCAGAACAGAAATCACAATGACAGCAAATCCGATATTTGAGTGTGTTTGCTGTTGCTCTTTTGCCAACCATTACGATGTAAACACATCTTGACCACTGTAAGAATAGAAGTCAAATGGCGAATGTTGTTCTTTAGCACACCACTGCGATGTGAAAACACCGGCCAAGGTCAGGATAGCAATAGTCAGTGACAGGACAATGTTGTTTGATGTTGATTTTTTGCACATCATTAAAACCAGGTGGGGGTCAGAAACACGGAGCAGTGACAGGACAATGTTTGATGTTAAATTATTTTGTACATCTTTTGTTTGTTTGTTTGTTTGCTTAACGCCCAGCCGACCACGAAGGGCCATATCAGGGCGGTGCTGCTTTGACATTTAACGTGCGCCACACACAAGACAGAAGTCGCAGCACAGGCTTCATGTCTCACCCAGTCACATTATTCTGACACCGGACCAACCAGTCCTTGCACTAACCCCATAATGCCAGACGCCAGGCGGAGCAGCCACTAGATTGCCAATTTTAAAGTCTTAGGTATGACCCGGCCGGGGTTCGAACCCACGACCTCTCGATCACGGGGCGGACGCCTTACCACTAGGCCAACCGTGCCGGTTTTTTGTACATCATGTAATGTAGACCCCGGTTGATTTCAAAAAGGAAGTCAAAGTGACAGACTAATGTTGTATGCCTTTGTTCAATGTTGCCTTTTTGTACATCATTACAACGCAAAGCCCGTAGTGGCTCACTAGGCCAAAGCAGAACACGGTGAACAGTTCCGCTGCATTAGATTGTGTATCTCAGCTTATGTATCACTCACTCACTCAGTTCCTTGACCGAGACAGTCGGTAGGGGGTGGGGTGGGGACAGGGGGGTAGGGGGCTTGTAATGTGCATCTTGTACACCTACTGATCAAGAAATCTAGATGCCACTTTCAGAATAGTCTCATCCTGTCTACTTACAACAACAAAAAAGATAAATAAAAGCAACAAACAAACAAAATCCAAACAGGACAAAAACATAGAAACAAAATTGGCGTGAATAGATCGTGCATGAGGACATGTTCGTTCATCAGATCACGCCTTGAGAGCCCGGGCCAGCCTGGTCCAGAACACGTGCCCGTCATCCTCTTCCTCGGGAAACTCCATGTAACTTGTGGCCTGCAAGTTGGCCAGCATGTCACGTGACAGCTCGTGGGCCGGCACGTGCTGGTAGAGCAGGAAGAGTAGTACGTCACGTCCGGTGTGCAAGCTGTCCATCAGCGCCATCTGCAATTCGTAGTGACACCAGTCCGAGGCCAGCAGAGCGCGACTGACGACCACCAGCGTGCGCCGGCTTCGCTGAACGCTGTCCACGATGTTGGAGGCAATGTATTGACCTGGCAGGGCGAGACAAATAATTGTCATGTCGTTCGAAAATACGACACGACTTCAAGTCGACTATTAAAATTGAAATAAACTGCTAACCTCGCATATGGTAGCTGTATACAGTCTGAAAGTCCTGCGTTCGATGTATGTCTTATTCTGTGAGGATTTGAGCTACGATGTCTGTTTGCCTAATTGTTAAATGAACATTTAAAATCTCGCGTGAGAACGCAGACTTTTCGTTCACGCTAGTATTTTGCGACGGTTTCAACAAAAATTGTATGTAGTAATGGTATTGTCACATACACGCACACACAAACGTAATAAAGCACACGCTTATATTAGTAGTGTCATTTCAAGTTCAACACATTCAAGCAAAAAGGCGGGTGTACACAAACAAAAGCGATAGACTTTTCTTGGACAATAGCATCTTGTAGTAGCTTCCACAGGTTGCTAACGCATAAAGGTAGCTCTGACTCACCTGGCGTGAAGTCTCTGGCGTGGATACAGGTAGCTCTTACTCACCAGGTTGCTCTTACTCACCTGGTGTGAAGTCTCTGGTGTGGATACAGGTAGCTCTTACTCACCTGGCGTGAAGTCTCTGGTGTGGATACAGGTAGCTCTTACTCACCTGGCGTGAAGTCTCTGGTGTGGAATAGGTAGCTCTTACTCACCTGGTGTGAAGTCTCTGGTGTGGATACAGGTAGCTCTTACTCACCTGGCGTGAAGTCTCTGGTGTGGATACAGGTAACTCTTACTCACCTGGCGTGAAGTCTCTGGTGTGGATACAGGTAGCTCTAACTCACCTGGCGTGAAGTCTCTGATGTGGATACAGGTAGCTCTTACTCACCTGGCGTGAAGTCCCTGGTATGGATACACAGTGTCAGGCCCTGCTGGTCCTCCAGGCGCGACTTGAGCTCCCCCATGACGAAGTCCTGGTCCTCTGTGGCGAACGACACGAAGGCGTCGTAAGAGAACTTCTGCTGATCTTGCTCCTGATGCCGCTTGTCGCGCTGCAGACCGAGGCGTGACGCGAAGTACAGGTACCGCAACTTCCACCGGAAGCGGTACGCCAGCGCCCCCACCAGCAACGTCACAACGATGACGCAACTCGCTGACGCTCCGATCAACACCCCGACGTAGCTGACGCACGTGCGTTCCAGCCTTTCTATGACGTCAATGATGTTATCCACAGACACGACGGAGCCGTCGCCTTGCAGGCAGTAGTAGTGGCCCTGACCTGTGGCAAAGTCCACCCGGGTGTGTCGCAGCCAGGTCAGAAAGTCGATGTTGTCGCAGATGCAGGCGATGGGGTTGAAAGTCATGTCGACCGTCACGTTGTAAGTGCGTGCCACTCTGTCCAGGTGGTCGCGGATGTGGCCGGGGAGGGCGTGCAGCTGATTCATGGAGACGTCCAGGCGCTGGAGCTTCTTCATGTGGGACAGCTGCAGAACGAAGCTGCCCATGCCGTTGTTATGTAAGTACAGCTCCTTCAGACTCTCCAAGCGCGACAGAGTTGCGTTGGGCAGGTGGCCGAGGTTGTTCCAAGAGAGATCCAGCACCGCGAGGTTCATCATGCCGCTGAGGACCTGGCCTTCCTCGTCGCGCTGAAAGACGTCCCGTAGTCTGTTGGTGCTGATGTTTAGGACACGCAGCGCGGGGAAGCCGGGGAAGAAGCGGTGATCGATGTCCTCAGCCAGCGTGTCCATGAGGAGCAGTTCCTCCACGTAGTAAAAGCCACACAGCGGGCCCTGCCACCTGGGGAAGTGGTTCTCGCTCAGGTCGACCTTCCTCAGGCTGTTGCTGGCGTGGATCCTCACCTTCTCAAGGTTGTACTGCAGGCCGAAGTCCCGGGCCCTGAACACCTCCAGTCTGGGTGGCACGCTGAACCGTTCTCCTTGACAAACGTCTTCTGAATTAGACGGAGAGTGTCGCCTGGTGACTCGCTTTGCAGGGACCTCCTCCCGCTGGCAGACGTTTCTATGACGGTTGTTGTCGTCATCAGGGGGTCTGAGGGGCGGTGTCCAGTAAGCGTCCAAGCCACTCATGTCCAGCTCCGCCAGGCTCTCCAGACAGACCAGGTCGTTGACGTAGGGGGCCAGCTCAAAGAGGTTGCCGTTGGCAACGACGTGCTTTAGGTTGGGGGGCATCCCACTGCACAGTGCTCCCGGCTCAAAGGCCTCGATCCTGTTGAGGCGCGTCTGCAGCCTTTCCAGGTGAGTAAGGTTTCTGAAGTAGCGGAGTTGCTGACTGTCGATGATGACGCCTAGAGTTCTGAAGGGAACTATGGCGTCAATGGTGAGGTTGGTCAGCTTGGTGTGTGACAGCCCCCTGAAGGCCTTACCCAGCAGGTCAAAGCCTAGCGCCTGGTTGAAGGACAGGTCCAGTGACGTCAGGTTCTGCAGAGAGCTGAAGGCGTCTGACGTCAGGATTTTGACGTCACAGTCAGACATGTTGAGGTGCGTCAGGTGTTGCACAGCGGCCAGCGTGTGGATGTGGAAGGTGAACATCTTACAGTAACCCGTCTTCCCATTCATGTCCAGGTGAGTAAGTTGTGACAGTGTCCGGAACCCAGGGCCCAGCGTTCTGTTGGTCAGACCGTCCAAGGCCAGGTGTTGCAGTGCGGGCAGGTGAGACAGAGCCTCGTCAGGGTATCCCAGCTCCACGTCCCGGGAGCTCCCCACAGCGCCTTCAAGTTGGTCGGACCTCATCACTGTGCTGGAAGCCTTGGGTTCGCTCCTAGGACCATCTGCAGCAAGGGGTCCTCGTAATCCCGGAATTCTTCCACCAAGGACCCGCGACT
>NC_090250.1:915292-990292 GCF_037325665.1 Littorina saxatilis | reverse complement strand
GGGGAAAACTCTCTTCGGGGATCCGCCTTTTGAGTGGTCGTTGTTGAAAAGGTGTCGTTATCAAGAGGTCGTCGCCCGGCCGGCAGGGTCGACTGTAATGTTGCAATGAATTGTGGCCAGATTTCATCACGGTTCACTTCCTGGCAGCGACAAGGTGAGAGTTCGGGCCTGATCAGCCCAGAAGCATTGAGGCGCGGAGAGACGGCCCGCTGAGCTATCGCGAGCACACAGCTGCCTGCCAAAAGACCATCTGGCCGATGACATCTAGTCGACGGAATAACGTGCTCCCATCTGAGAGCTTCAAACCGCTTAGGACAGTTAAACATCGTAAGCCTATACATGCCCTCTTGAGATGATCAGCCGTTGATAGCAAATTCTTAAGGGTCGTCTCCTATTGCAAAATCCTCGTGCGTGCCACGAGAGTTGAACTTATCCAATAAGCATTAACACGTCAGTCGTCCGTGGTGAGATTATCGTAGCAGAGATGACCTTTTTACATTTAGTCAAGTTTTGACTAAATGTTTTAACATAGAGGGGGAATCGAGACGAGGGTCGTGGTGTGTGTGTGTGTCTGTGCGCGTGTGTGTGTGTGTGTGTGTGTCTGTGTGTCTGTGTGTGTCTGTGTGTGTCTGTGTGTGTGTCTGTGTGTGTGTGCAGAGGGAATCAGAGTAAACTACTGGACCGATCTTTATGAAATTTTACATGAGAGTTCCTGGGTATGATATCCCCCGACGTTTTTTTCTTCATTTTTTCGATAAATGTCTTTGATGTCGTCATATCCGGCTTTTCGTAAAAGTTAAGGCGGCACTGTCACACCTTCATTTTTCCATCAAATTGATTGAAATTTTTGTAAAGCAATCTTCGACAAAGGCCGGCCTTTGGTATTGCATTTCAGCTTGGTGGCTTAAAAATTAATTAATGACTTTGGTCATTAAAAATCTGAAAATTGTAATAACATTTTTTTTATATAAAACGATTCAAATTTACTTTCATCTTATTGTACATTATTTCCTGATTCCAAAAACATATAAATATGTTATATTTGGATTAAAAACAATCTCTGAACATTAAAAATATAAAAATTATGATCAAAATTAAATTTCCGAAATCGATTTAAAAACAATTTCATCTTATTCCTTGTCGGTTCCTGATTCCAAAAACATATAGATATGATATGTTTGGATTAAAAACGCGCTCAGAAAGTTAAAACGAAGAGAGGCACAGAAAAACCTGCTATGCAGCACAGCGAAACCACTACCGCGCTAAACAGGCTCGTCAGTTTCACTCCGGTTTGCACAAGCGGCGGACTACTGTCATTGTGAAAAAATGCAGTGCGTTCAGTTTCATTCTATGAGTTCCACAGCTTGACTAAATGTAGTAATTTCGCCTTACGCGACTTGTTTTTTTATTGGACACACCTTGTGAGTTTTATCCCCTTAAAAATGAGCCAAATATATAAACCTGTAGTATAAACTGCAGTAATAATGCTGCGTCGCTCAAAAGAAATAACGGTTTTAGGTGTGACGAAAAAAAGAACAGGGCCGGAGTACAATGATAAATACAAGACTTGTTTTACAACCATTTGAAAAATACATACGTGGCTGCCCGCATAACGAAATCGTATTTCTCGTGTTTTGAACTTGCCATGCAGTGTTACAGCACAGAGCAGATAATTATAAGCGCGTATTAGAATTACAAGGAGTTAAAAAGGTTCCCTAACATTAGAACTGAGAGAGTGTGATTTTATGTGAAGTTATTTGTGTATTCGAGCCACCATTTTTTTTAAATGTTTGTCTTACATTCAGATAATAAAGTTGAATTGATTTTAATTGAATTGATTTTAATTGAATTGATTTTAATTGAATTGATTTTAATTGAATTGATTTTAATTAAATTGATTTTAATTGAATTGAACGGAACTGTTGCGACTTTTTAACAGATTTGTTAAGTCTCATTTTTGATTGACATTTTGCAAAAGTCTTGGTTGCCTTTTTCCACCTTCCTGTTCTTTTAAACCGTCTTAGTATGTTATAGTTTCTGTGTCCGTCCGTCTGTCTGCCTGTGTGTTGGTCTGTCTGTCTGAGTGTCCATCTTTCCCTTTATGTGTCCATGCATCTGTTTAATTGCTAGTCTTAGTGTCCGTCCGCCTGTGTGTATCCGTTCGTCTGTCTGTATGTCCGTTCGTCTGCTTGTCGTTTAGTCTGTTTGTGTGTCCGTCGGCGTCTGCCTGTATGTGTCTGGTGCGTTTGTGTCTGAGTGACAGAGCACGATTGCAGATAAAGATATCCTACAGGCACAATGTGACGCTTAAGGACTAGCTTATAGAATAGGACGTAACATGATTCCACTCCTCTTCCTTTTTACTTATATTCAACCCCATACTAAAATCAACATAATGACGTCATCCTGTCATTCTATCCAAGTTTTCACAATATTTGACAACTCCACACACAGACACCTCCACCTCTTGTTTGATAAGGATGACAGTGCAAGAGCGACCAACATCCCCACCCTCCATCCCTACCACCACCGCCCCCCTGTGGAGCTGACACGACCATTACGTCACAGAACCCGAACTAATGACGTCATGGAACATGACGCTTTTCAATGGAAACAGGCTGGCCTTCCCCGGGGGATAGGGAGGGTGTTGGCCCAGGGGGGTTTATACAGTAAGTTGGTTCTGGCTGGTGTTACCTCCCCTTTGTGGGAGGTTTTGCAGAGGAGGGACTGAGGAAGAAGAGAGAGAGAGAGAGAGAGAGAGAGAGAGAGTGGGAGAGAGAGGGAGAGGGAAAGAGAGAGAGGAGAGAGAGAAAGTGGGAGAGAGAGAGAGAGAGAGTGGGGGAGAGGGAGAGAGAGAGAGGAGAGAGAGAAAGAGAGAGAGAGAGAGAGAGTGGGAGAAAGAGAGAGAGGGAGAGGGAAAGAGAGAGGGGAGAGAGAGTGGGAGAGAGAGAGTGGGGGAGAGAGAGAGAGAGAGAGAATTGAATTGAATTGAATTGAACTTTATTTTAAAGCTACGCCTTTTCTTACAATCTGTCCTTGGGACGCACAGACACACAATGATAAAATTGGAGAAAAAAGAGAGAGAGAGAGAGAGAGAGTGTGAGAGAGAGAGAGAGAGAGAGAGAGAGAAAGTTGAATTGAACTTTATTTAACAAGGATTAAGATTTAAGGCTTTGTCTTTTCTTACAATCTGTCCTTGGGACGCACAGACACATAATGATAAAATTGAAGAAAAAGAGAGAGACAGAGAGAGAGAGAGAGAGAGACAGAGAGAGAGAGAGAGAGAGGGAGAGAGAGAGAGTCAGAGAGAATGTGTGCGCGAGCATGCATTCAAGCGAGCAACCAAAAGAGAGAGAGAGTGTGCACGTGCGTGCACGTGTATGTGCACGGCCTAGCTGTCTGTCCTTGCGCACGCTTTGAGCAGATGTTTTGTCATGATGTATGAGGCCGTTTTTGTTATCGTCTATATGAACGTTTTGCTAACGAGCATGCGTCTGTTTCTCAGTTTTAGTGTTGTCGTGCATGTTTTGTGATTTCTTTGAATAAAAAATAAAAAATGCATGTATGCACTAATATAATCAGACGATATTGTGGTATTGTATTGTATTGTATTGTACTGTGTTGTGTTGTGTTGTGTTGTGTTGTGTTGTGTTGTGTTGTGTTGTGTTGTGTTGTGTTGTGTTGTGTTCTGTTGTATTGTATTGTATTGTATTGCGTTGAATTGAATTGAATTGAATTGAACTGAACTGAACTGAATTGAATTGAATTGAATTGAACTGTGTCCACATGGTTGTACCTACACATACTTCAGGCTGTAACTAAGCTAATTTGCAGGGCAGGGGGTAGGGGGGGGGGAGGAGGATACAAACCACAATCTTGTCAATTTTGAGTACTTGCAATTCACATATATTAAAACAAAATTGTCTGTGATTGATTATGGCGGGGCGACTGGGGAGAGGCGAGAGGGGGGGGGGGGGGGGAGTGTAAGTGTGGGGGAAGTCAAATAATAGGAGGGGGGGAGGAGGGTGGGGACTAGGGAAACCCGATGGTAAAGAAGATCTGCCAACGATCCCACAGCTAACACTTGAGTCCACAGTGTACGTCACAGAGGGGGGTGTCAGGGGCAAATTAGCGTCAATGGCGAGGGGTCATCTGCAACCCGATGGTTACTCAGGCTCCGGTCAGCGCGATTGTCTATGGTCAATAAGCTGATCGCATTGCGTAATGTGTGAGCGGGGAAGGAGAGGGGGCTGGTGGGTGGGTGGGGGGGGGGGGGGGGGGGGGGGGTGCGGTTTTAGGTCACGATTTTGAATTACTGTGGTTTACCGACGATTTGGCGCGGATTTACAGTGATGAGTACATGTACGTACGTATGCACGGACACAAGCACTAACGGACGTACGCACACACTGACACACATTCACTCGGACACGCACTCACGCACGCAACCGCGCGCACACACAGACACACACACAGACACACACATACACACACACGCACACACACACACACACACACACACTGCAGGCACGAAACACACGCGCGCACGAACTAAACCATTTCACCCCAATACCATGAAACATATTGAACAAGCGGGGGATCCCTTGGGGGGGAGGGTAGAGATGCGGAACATATACTAATGAAGATGAAGAAAAATGGTTCAATGATTATGCATGTTCAACGGGTTAATTGAAAATACGTTCCCTGTGAACAACGCCCACGATTGTAGAATTTCCCCCGCACGACGATACCATTAAGAGATTAGGTGCAAATCCTCATTAGGTCACACCTCAGTTCCGCTTTTTATCGGTTACCTGCCCGGCTTTCTCATGCATGTCTTCAAGTTAAGTATCCAACAAGAGTCTGTCTTGGCAGGTGTGTTCCGGTATAGATATAATTAACCAGTCATCTAAGACCGCTTCGCTCTGCTTCTGCAATCACTGGCGTATCCTTCAAGGCGGTTTTTAATTGAGCCCGAAGTCGACTTCGCGAAGACTATGTACACGAAGTCTTTTTTACCGAAAACTCAGTGCTAATTCGCTCCGTGCGGGCAGCTCCGCGAAGTATACTTCGCGCAGTCGACTTCGCCCAATAAAGGGCAGGCTTCAGTGTTTGTTGTATTGTGCTGTTTTTTGTGTGTTCTTGTTTTGTTTCATTTTTTTGTCGCAGATTGACATCAGTTACAAAATTGTATATGCGTGTGCGTGTGTGCATGCGTGTGTGTGTGTGTGTGTGTTTATGTATGTGTGTGTGTGTGTTTGTGTGTGGGTGTGTTTATGTGTGTATGTGTATGTGTGTGTGTATTTGTGGGTTTTTTGTTTTTTGTTTTTTTGTGCGTGCGCGCGCGGGTGAGTGCGCGAGTACGTGAATTCGTGTTCGTGAGTATGTGTGTTACTTAGTGTGTGCGTGCGTGATTTAATTAGTCCTAGCGTCCGTGTTTACGTGCGTGTATGTACCAATCACTGTCGTTCGCCAAATCGTCGTGAACCACAATAATTCAAAATCGTGACCCCCCCCCCCCTCTCCCTTTTGGTCCGCTTAATCATGGTAAAAGCTTTGGCACATCTGAGATAATTTACACGATGGTTCACTCAGGAAGGAAATAAGACATCTTCAAGAAATAATTTCCCAGACACGATGATGAAAGTAGTGTAATAAATCCTCATTACGTCACACAGCAGTTCCGCTTTTAAACCTTTACCTGCCTTTCTCATGCCTACCTTCACGCTTACACCTGGGTCTGTCTTGGCACTAGGTGTGTTCCGGTGTTAAAATAATTAACCAGTCTTCTGAGACCGCTTAGCTCTGGATCTTCAAACACCCAAGTGTCTTTGGAAGCGTGCTTGAAGAACCTGTTGCAGGCTAAATCCGATCTGACCGGACGGAGAGAATAACGCCTTACGTTGTGGGGAGCATGTTGTGCAGTGAAGTTGGCGAAGAAACAATTTCCCATGCAAGATTCCCACGAATCCTCCGAAAGCGGCGTATGGCTGTCTGAATGGCGGGGTAAATACGGGCTTACACGTAAAAATCGGTGACAGGACAAAATCTCAAAAGACAAAAGCTCACAAGACAAAAGCTCACAAGACATAAGCTCACAAGACAAAAGCTCACAAGACATAAGCTCACAAGACAAAAGCTCACAAGACATAAGCTCACAAGACATAAGCTCACAAGACAAAAGCTCACAAGACATAAGCTCACAAGACATAGGCTCGCAAGACATAAGCTCACAAGACATAAGCTCACAAGACATAAGCTCACAAGACAAAAGCTCACAAGACAAAAGCTCACAAGACAAAAGCTCACAAGACATAAGCTCACAAGACAAAAGCTCACAAGACATAAGCTCACAAGACATAAGCTCACAAGACAAAAGCTCACAAGACATAAGCTCACAAGACATAAGCTCACAAGACATAAGCTCACAAGACATAAGCTCACAAGACATAAGCTCACAAGACAAAAGCTCACAAGACATAAGCTCACAAGACAAAATCTCACAAGACATAAGCTCACAAGACAAAAGCTCACAAGACAAAAGCTCACAAGACAAAAGCTCACAAGACATAAGCTCACACCATTTGTAAAAAAAAAAGAAAGACAAAAGCTCACATTTCGTTTATTTTATTTTAATTTTATCGTATATGTAAGGAGTGTATGGGTTTATGATTGTTGTTCGAAACCCGGGTTCATTTCGTGCTGGCGCCTATATGTCGATCTGCATTTCACATATTTACACATATGCACACATCTTCCATCCTCATTGCGCACACTTTAAGACTTAACCCTGGTAGTAATAGTTCCATCATTTATTGAACTGATATATACACATGTGTATCCACACATCAACAACCTCCCCTGACTGGGGTTCAAAATTCCACTAGCCACAAACTTGCTGCAGTACATTCCCTTTTAAGCAAGAAACCCTGACCAGGGTAAAAATGTCTATACATGTACAGCCAATCATTTAGCTGTTATTTTACATTGAAGCGAAATTCCTCTGACACAGATACAGAGGTTCAAACACAAAACATATTGCTGTTCTGTCAGATTAATACTTTTTGGTATAATCGGGCGCAGAGTGGGGAGATAGACATAACCACAGGCAGCAATTATCCAATTTTGTAAAATCATATTTTAGAAATGCACCCCCTCCGCTTCCCTGTATCCAATTGCCCTCATCACCCCTTAGTTAGTGGAAGAATTTTTTGTAATGTATGTTTGATGGTGTATGCTTTTAATTAAGCGTTGTTGACTATGAATGTAGATGTAAATGCTTGTATAACTGTGTTTTAATTTTAAATGTGTCAAGCGCAAAGAGCATAATTGTAAAGTTATGATGTTGCGCTATATAAATGCTCATTTATTATTATTATTATTATTATTATTATTATTATTATTATTATTATTATTATTATTATTATTATTATTATTATCTGTACCGGCACGGTTGGCCTAGTGGTAAGGCGTCCGCCCCGTGATCGGGAGGTCGTGGGTTTGAACCCCGGCCGGGTCATACCTAAGACTTTAAAATTGGCAATCTAGTGGCTGCTCCGCCTGGCGTCTGGCATTATGGGGTTAGTGCTAGGACTGGTTGGTCCGGTGTCAGAATAATGTGACTGGGTGAGACATGAAGCCTGTGCTGCGACTTCTGTCTTGTGTGTGGCGCACGTTATATATGTCACGGTAGAGACGAAGATCTGGTAGAAACGACGTTTCTACCGGTAGAGACGAGGATCGTCGTAGAAACGACGATCCTCGTTTCTACCAGTAGAAACGACGTTTCTACCAGTAGAGACGACGATTGGAGAAATAATACACAAGAGTTTTTAAAACAGATGGTTGCGAGTTGAAAGCGAGAGAAACTTTGATCTTGTCATCAGTAAAACCGCTGGTAAAAGTCACCTCACATAGCACAACTAATACACAAGAGTCCTTAAAACAGCTGGTAAAAGTCACCTCACATAGCACAACTAATACACAAGTCTTTAAAACAGCTGGTAAAAGTCACCTCACATAGCACAAATAATACACAAGTCTTTAAAACAGCTGGTAAAAGTCACCTCACATAGCACAAATACTACACAAGTCTTTAAAACAGCTGGTAAAAGTCACCTCACATAGCACAAATACTACACAAGTCTTTAAAACAGCTGGTAAAAGTCACCTCACATAGCACAAATACTACACAAGTCTTTAAAACAGCTGGTAAAAGTCACCTCACATAGCACAAATACTACACAAGTCTTTAAAACAGCTGGTAAAAGTCAACTCATATAGCAAAAATAATACACAAGGGAACTCTCTCCCTCCCTCCCCCCCCCCCCCCCCATAAAAGGCTTGCTCATCACTAGACAGTTTGGAACTGCATTTAGTGCACTAGAAGAATTGTCAGAAGAGGGGTACACTCACCCACCAGAGTGATTGTCTTTGTTCAGACACGATCGGGTGGATTTAGGGTGACATTTTGTAGAGCAGGGTAGCCTACTGCTGCTCGCTTGCACTTGCATTTAGCGGTGTTACATTGGGTCTTCCTTGCACACTACGGGCACACTTGCTTTTTTGCAATACAATATGATTTGGCCACCGATTCTCTGCAGTTTGAAGTGCCATTCCCACACTTCTCGCCCTTATCCAACGGCAAGGCTGATATAGCCTGTTTGTACTTGTCTTGTGTTATCGTAAACGAGTCTCTTTTTGTTGAATCAATGTGAAGCCTTAACAATTTGTAGAACTCTTCTTTTTGTTCCATTATCAACAATCTTTAGCAAATAGCAAAATAGCTGGCTATAAGAATATTGAAGGTCTGTGGAATACTGTTTTCGGAAGTCAAACTAACAGAGATATTTCACGAATTGTGTTTGCTGACATTCTCAATACATTTCCCACACATGCACGTGCTCTGTAAACAACGTTAAAAATGAGTTCATTCCGGTAAGATAGAATTGTGTTCATAATTGACAAAATCACCTACATTGCACACACACACACAAACGTTTTATTCCGATCGTCGTTTCTACCGGTAGAAACTCCGATCGTCGTCTCTACTGGTAGAAACGTCGTTTCTACCGGTAGAAACGAGGATCGTCGTTTCTACCGGTAGAAACGACGATCCTCGTCTCTACCAGCAGAAACGACGTTTCTACCAGATCTTCGTCTCTACCGTGACATATATATGTCAAAGCAGCACCGCCCTGATATGGCTCTTTGTGGTCGGCTGGGCGTGAAGCAAACAAACAAACAAACAAATTATTATCTGTACTAGCAAATCAGCAGGCCCCTGGCTGTCTCAGCACTGTTTTTCCCATTTCGTACTATACTTGCAGAAGTAATCTGTTTAGCACACCAACCCCTGGCTCTCACACCGTGAGAAAGACCAGCAATTGATACAGGTGAGAAAGACTAGCAATTGATACAGGTGGCTTGATGGTGCAGCCACAGGACCCTCCTCCACTCAACCAGACCACAACAACATGGCCTTTTGTAACGGGCTCAATCCTGGGAGGAGCCTGCAGATATCCTTAAAGTAAGGAGGTTAAAGCAGCTTCTAACTTACCCCAGTGCCAGACAATGGATCCTGGCTTCCCTGTCCCTTGCGTCGAAAGGCAAGTGCTAAATTAAAGATGAAAAGTTATTCTATTAAATTTTAAAGCACCACGAAAATACCTGTTCACGTGTATCGCTCCCACGGCGCAAAAACACATCTTTGATTTTCACCGCTAGAAAAATCAACTAATGATTCCCGGTCTGTAGGCTACATCATGACACGCATATATTCCTATTAGGGGAATTTAACTGGCGGCGACAAGACGTTATAATCTCAGCAAAGATTGCTCAGTTAAGCACGAAGTCAAATTTGAAAGTTGCGCAACTGTGTCAACAATTACACGGGTAATTAAGACTGAAACGGAGTCGGGGTAAAAACGTTGATCCCGACAGCCATCTCAGTTTGTGCCCCTACTGGTTTTACCGTGAGAGCGTAAAACAACATTTTTTTAATAATACTATTTCAGTTGATTTAATGATATTCAGTCAGTCGTGCTTGTGGCTATTTTGATTTGGAAGGCTAACTTTGACTGGTGGTTGATCGTTAATTTGTTCATATCCCAGCTTCCTTCGAAGATATCAAAGTTAATTCTGGCTTGCGCCTCGGAGATATTTGTAGTAAATTTGTTTGGTCTTGTCGCCTCTTCGTCATGCTTCTGTCTGTCTGTCTGTCTGTCTGTCTGTCTGTCTGTCTCTCTCTGTCTCTATCTCTCTCATCCCATCAAGACACGGACAGACAGACCGACAGACAGACAGGCACACAGACAGACACACACACACTAACACACACACACACACACACACACACTAACACACACACACACACACACACACAAACACACACAAACAAAGTCTCATGCACTGATTGCATAACTGTCCAATGCCTCTAAACATTTCGCCACACTTCAGTTCCCCTTTAACAACGCATAATGTGCTAATTACCCCACAATAAAACTGATAGGGGGAGAGACACTGAAGAGCATTGGCAGACTGAGCGAGATAACAGCGAGATGATAATCTGCCCCTGTCTTGAATGGTCTCCCCCTGTCTCCCTCCACTGCCCCCTGTCCATCATACCCTGTCCCCTCAAGGAGCGACAGCAGACGCTGAGACACCACGGGCACACCCCTAGGACCCTTCAGTTGCCGATGACGTCAGGCCGAATGACGTCACATTGTCGTTGATGACTGCTGAAGTGTTTCTTCATTTGAACTGCAAACCACGATGTCATTGCACTTTTTTTTTTTTCATTAGTCCTTCATGTGAAACAAAAATTCTACTTCGCACTGGTGTACTTCATCTACGTGAATATTCCGAATATGTTTTATCTTTAACTTTGATGGACCCAAACAAAAACAAAAAAGTCATTTTTAAACATTGACACTTGCACATAAACTGAGGAAGGAAGCGAACTTACACAGGTATACTGGATAGCCATAAAGCTTGTGGGGATGAATAAATAAAAAACACAAAAAACAACTAACCACCCGAAGCAGAGAGCATTGACAACACAAACAAACAAACAAACAAACAAACAAACGCTTTGTGCAGATTTGTTTCTTCTTCTGTGTGTTCTCGGCACTTTGCTGAATTGTCAATGTTGTTAATCGTTGTCATTATTGACATATACAAACAGATATTCAGATTTAAAACTGCATGCAACGCTTATATATCATGCAAACAGCATTGGTAGAACTACGACTCCCGTCGCGATATAACCTTGAACGGTTGAAAACGACGTTAAACACCAAATAAAGAAAGAAAGAAAGATAACTACGACTGTTGCTCCAAATCCGAGGACAAAATCATCTGACTTTGCTTATTCAGTCCTTAACTTGTCCATAGCGACCAGCCAAAAGTGGTACATGTAGTCGTTAACAGGCGGTCGCTACGGAAAGGGGAATTATATAGAAGAAAAACTCGTCTGGTAACCTTGGGAGTGGTCGTCGTAGGCAGGTGGTCGCTTTCGAGAGGTGGTCGCAAGGGCAGGTTTGACAGGACGAGGCTAAGATGGGTGTCGGGGCCCTTTTCACGCAGCCGCTAGCCAAAATAGGGAGGGGGGGGGGGGGGGGTTACTTTGCAAAGAGCTCGGACACTTATAATGGTTTGAGATGGATCTTCTTCTCACTTTGTCCATCATCCGCCTTGAGGCGTTTGTTACGCCGATACTGCGGGCTGGACTGTCCTGTCGTTCAGTTAGTTTTAGGGCCACGAACAAGGTCAACATAAAGGCAAAGGATAAACATTCACTATCAATACACTGCGGCAGTCCTCAGGTTTACGTAACTGCGGTAATCTATCAAATGTTGAAAGAATGAAGGCTGAGTGAAATAAGCTTATGCTTAGCCACGGCTGTATAAACGACTCCTGCGGTTTAGTTTTGTTTACCCTGTCCATTTGCTGAAACAATATAGTGTAATAAGTACGTCTAAGCAGGCTATGGCTCAGGGGCGGATTAGGGGGGTGGTTACAGGGGTTCCGGACCCCCCCCCCCCCTCCTCCCTCCTCGGCTGTAAAACAAACAAGTCGCGTAAGGCGAAAATACAATATTTAGTCAAGTAGCTGTCGAACTCACAGAATGAAACTGAACGCAATGCCATTTTTCAGCAAGACCGTATACTCGTAGCATCGTCAGTCCACCGCTCATGGCAAAGGCAGTGAAATTGACAAGAAGAGCGGGGTAGTAGTTGCGCTAAGAAGGATAGCACGCTTTTCTGTACCTCTCTTTGTTTTAACTTTCTGAGCGTGTTTTTAATCCAAACATATCATATCTATATGTTTTTGGAATCAGGAACCAACCAGAAATAAGATGAAAGAGTTTTTAAATTGATTACGACAATTTAATTTTGATAATAATTTGTATCTATTTAATTTTCAGAGCTTGTTTTTAATCCGAATATAACATATTTATATGTTTTTGGAATCAGCAAATGATGGAGAATAAGATAAACGTAAATTTGGATCGTTTTATAAATTTTTATTTTTTTTTACAATTTTCAGATTTTTAATGACCAAAGTCATTAATTAATTTTTAAGCCACCAAGCTGAAATGCAATACCGAAGTCCGGGCTTCGTCGAAGATTACTTGACCAAAATTTCAACCAATTTGGTTGAAAAATGAGTGCGTGACAGTGCCGCCTCAACTTTCACGAAAAGCCGGATATGACGTCATCAAAGACATTTATCAAAAAAATGAAAAAAACGTTCGGGGATTTCATACCCAGGAACTCTCATGTCAAATTTCATAAAGATCGGTCCAGTAGTTTAGTCTGAATCGCTCTACACACACACACACACACACACACACACACACACACAGACACACACACGCACATACACCACGACCCTCGTTTCGATTCCCCCTCGATGTTAAAATATTTAGTCAAAACTTGACTAAATATAAAAAGAAAGAAAAAAAGAATTCTGTCTGTGAATTTTGTTCTTGTTTCTGGCTGTAAAGGTAATTGTTTAATGAGTATCATTTTTGTACAGTTTTAACTGCCAATCCTGATCCAATCAAAACTGATATCGACGGAAATGTCGTCGATATCACTTTTGCACTGAGCTCAGTTTTGCCCAATTGACCAATGGAAATCCACGTAACATATGCAATAGCAATATTATATGATGTCGGGAGCAGATATCAGTGAAGATAAATTGCCATTTTTTAATACTAACTTAAAGAAATAATGAGTGGCTGCTGACACCAGTTGATCATGTTTAAAATCAAGGATAAGCCACATATTGTTTATAAGATAGCTAAAATTCTTCAGCTTCAAGGAGGCTTTGCCCCCCAGACCTCCCAACGGGGCGTTGCCCCTGGATTCCAGGTTGTAACCCCCCCCCCCCCCCCTTCGGGTTTAACTGCTCCGCCCCTGTGGCTGTTGTTTGTCTTGTTTGTATGTTGCAATAGGAAGTCTACTTAACATTAACATGGGTGAATGCAGACAAGAGATTTGTCATTAGTCCAGAAAGGAAAAGAGATCAACTCTTCAACGGATTTAATGGAGAAAATGCGGAAGATTAGAATCGAAAGTACGAGTTTGAAGCGAATAAATGAAGCGTTATAAATGTGTACTCATCACCAAGGTGATCTTCCGGATATCACTTTAGACAGCAACAGATATGATACTCCTGATTCTCTACAAATCTTTATTTCTGAATCACTTCATCAGAGTTAAACTTTTACTGCAACAGCATAGATAAATAATTTTTTGTTAAATAAAAAAATACAGTGTCGTAAGTGGGATACACAAAATAAGCAGAATATAAGAAAATCTGTATTAATCAATATTGATTTGGTTACTTTTATGTAGTTCACTGACGTTGAATATGTTCAGAGAGTGTATTGAATCTTCAGGATTTGTCGTTTTGAGATCCTTACAAAACGAACGACAATTTTTATATGCCACAATTAATATAAAAGAAAAAGAAAATAATGAATTTGGCAAAAGTCTAAGTATTTTTCAGAAACCTTGGATCTGAGTGTTTGATATTCCCACTTTAATCATCGGTCTTTCAGAAGATAGTTAGCTGGAGGAGAAAAAGGGAATGGAGGAAGCTGTAACGTGTGTAAATCTCCTCAAAGACATTGATAACCAAACATTGCACGTAATGGCAAATCCTTAAAAGAAACTGAGCCGAAACAAAAATAGATCAGTCAAGACAGTGAGTACACGAATGTTGACAGTGATACAATATCGAATATAGGATTCCTCAAGTACTCAAATAAATTTGGTAAAATTGCACTCAGTTCGTATAAACACACAAACTGAGCTTTTCAAACAGGTCTTAGCGTTATAATCTATCCAAATTTGTTGACATATATATTTTCACGGGTAGAACCTGGAAACTGTTTCGACTTATCGAATTTTATTGTGTCTGATACACTTCAGTGTCAGCCTATTCAAAAGATTAACGAGCCTATTGGTATCGATATAAGCTATCGTTAACTTAACTGTTTGGTCAAAAGCCGAAAGTCGGTGAAAGGACAAAATAATGAGCTCTCAGCCGAGTGCAAATAACGCTCCTTTCCGGCGTGCAAATAACCTTGTAAACCAACACAGATCAGTCCGGGCTTCAACAAAGGATACGACACCCCCCCCCCCCCACATGGTCACATACCAAAAATGAACATCATAACGGCTTGCCGTGTTGAGTTACAATGTTTTGATAAAACCTTTTTTTGTTTAAAGCAACTGGTGTCTTCTCCAAAACTAATTCATCAAAACTAAACAATATTCTCACGGCACAAAAATAACCCAGGCTGTTCATTTTTGGTATGTGACTAAGTGGAGGGATGTTCTTATTCCATGTTATAGCCTTGACAGAATTAATATTGTGGCGATGTGCAAAAGTCGTTTTCACTCGAAAAGAAGTGTGCCTCTAACCATTCGGCCACCACATATCTATCTATGTTCGTGGTCGTCTTTGCAAACTTCTTCACAAACTGTCTGTGAAGGTGTATCTTGGTCAAACTTAACCATGTTCTCGGCTGACTGATTTCGCCAACAACCGCAGGTGCAGAGATCGAGCGAGACACTGAGACGACCATCCATAATTTGACACAGATGGCAGGCGACAATAAAGTTTTGACAGCTATCTCTTCGCCTGGAGTTGGCCCAACGACTGCATCTTCACGGGGTCTGTTTCCTCTCACTATGCTGGCAAGTTGCTCGAGAAAAGAGTTCCAATTGTTTGCACTCTCGTGTGAGTGAGCTGACATTTTGGTCGACCGAAATTGACTTCGACTACTTCTGCTCAAAGGGATGAGAGATAAATCCAAACACAGTGTAAAGGACAAATGACATCTGAAGACCGAATCACGAACAAGCTTAAGCGTAAGGTTGTCGTTATTACAAAAATAATCTCTACTTCACACAGTCTGGTCAACTCGTATAACCCTCGGCGGCACGAGACAGCCTTATTAGGATGTTAAACTACATGAAGATAATTATGTGTGGTTTTCAAAACTAACTGAGACGTTGAAATCCGCCGCGGATGACATTTTCGCGATGTCTATCTGGTCAGTTTGTGACTTGTTTGTCTCGTGAGAGCCATGAAAGATATTTTTTTAAGCCATTCTTTAAAAAAATCAGTTCAAAATTATTATATATAAGTTTTATATCCCAGCAACAGCTCCCTTCACTGATTCTATTTTAAGTCTTGTTTCAGGATTTGATCAAAGTTGAACAAACAGAACAGAAGGCGATTCAAAGGACTAGAAATGGTATAGTGGAAACCGGTGTAACACGAAATTCTTACTCCACGAAATAATTACTCCGGAGTAAAAATTTCGTACGAAATTCTTACTCCGAGTACACCTTTCGTACGAGAAAAGAACTCCCCAAGGCAAGAAAAAATTACTCCCTCCACAAAATTTTGACTCCCCAATTTTTGTACTTCCAGTAAAAATCTCGTACGCGAAAATGAGATGCGGGCGAAGGGATAATGCCAATACGTGATCTCGCGCAAACAAATGTCGCGCTACCCTCCCTCCACCCCCTCCACCACCAAGACTAACAGGGGACAGGGGAGTAAAAGTTGCGTACACCTGGCGTGGGCAGTAAATTGCTCGTGTTAGGGTGGAATAATTTTATTTTGTATTCGTATGTTATTTATTCGTCAGGGGAGTAACATTTTCGACCGAAATGTGACTCGGAACACACCTGTCGTGGGGAGTCATTTTCTCGTGTTATGCATATGGGGGAGTAAGTTTTTTGTGAAAGGAGTACAATTTTCGTACGAAATTTTTACTCCGGAGTAAAAATTTCGTGGGAGTAATTTTCTCGTGTTACACCGGGTCCCTTTTAAGACCTCAAAAAATCAGGCCTTACACAGGAAGGGATTCTTAAAGTGGGGGTAAATTTAGTACACAGGTTATGAACAAAACGTCTGAGAAAACATGGACTAAAAGGGGAGCAGGAAGTCTTAAATTGGGGCAGGGGGGGGGGAAGGGGGGGAGGGGGGGGGGGAAGGGGGAGGGGGGGAAGGGGAGGGGGGAGGGGGTTCCACTGTACTGGGATTTATAACTACAAAGGGGAAACGACGCGGAAGTGGTCTGCTATGTGATAACATTATGAATACACAGTAAAGTCAAAGCGGAACAATAACCAACACAAACAGTCACAGTATGCTCAAAACTAAAACAATACAACAATAACCAACACAAACAGTCACAGTATGCTCAAAACTAAAACAATACAACAATAACCAACACAAACAGTCACAGTATGCTCAAAACTAAAACAATACAACAATAACCAACACAAACAGTCAGTATGCTCAAAACTAAAACAATACAACAATAACCAACACAAACAGTCACAGTATGCTCAAAACTAAAACAATACAACAATAACCAACACAAACAGTCACAGTATGCTCAAAACTAAAACAATACAACAATAACCAACACAAACAGTCACAGTATGCTCAAAACTAAAACAATACAACAATAACCAACACAAACAGTCACAGTATGCTCAAAACTAAAACAATACAACAATAACCAACACAAACAGTCACAGTATGCTCAAACCTAAAACAATACAACAATAACCAACACAAACAGTCACAGTATGCTCAAAACTAAAACAATACAACAATAACCAACACAAACAGTCACAGTATACTCAAAACTAAAACAATACAACAATAACCAACACAAACAGTCACAGTATGCTCAAAACTAAAACAATACAACAATAACCAACACAAACAGTCACAGTATGCTCAAAACTAAAACAATACAACAATAACCAACACAAACAGTCACAGTATGCTCAAAACTAAAACAATACAACAATAACACAAACAGTCACAGTATGCTCAAAACTAAAACAATACAACAATAACCAACACAAACAGTCACAGTATGCTCAAAACTAAAACAATACAACAATAACCAACACAAACAGTCACAGTATGCTCAAAACTAAAACAATACAACAATAACCAACACAAACAGTCACAGTATGCTCAAAACTAAAACAATACAACAATAAACAACACAAACAGTCACAGTATGCTCAAAACTAAAACAATACAACAATAACCAACACAAACAGTCACAGTATGCTCAAAACTAAAACAATACAACAATAACCAACACAAACAGTCACAGTATGCTCAAAACTAAAACAATACAACAATAACCAACACAAACAGTCACAGTGTGCTCAAAACTAAAACAATACAACAATAACCAACACAAACAGTCACAGTATGCTCAAAACTAAAACAATACAACAATAACCAACACAAACAGTCACAGTATGCTCAAAACTAAAACAATACAACAATAACCAACACAAACAGTCACAGTATGCTCAAAACTAAAACAATACAACAATAACCAACACAAACAGTCACAGTATGCTCAAAACTAAAACAATACAACAATAACCAACACAAACAGTCACAGTATGCTCAAAACTAAAACAATACAACAATAACACAAACAGTCACAGTATGCTCAAAACTAAAACAATACAACAATAACCAACACAAACAGTCACAGTATGCTCAAAACTAAAACAATACAACAATAACCAACACAAACAGTCACAGTATGCTCAAAACTAAAACAATACAACAATAACCAACACAAACAGTCACAGTATGCTCAAAACTAAAACAATACAACAATAACACAAACAGTCACAGTATGCTCAAAACTAAAACAATACAACAATAACCAACACAAACAGTCACAGTATGCTCAAAACTAAAACAATACAACAATAACCAACACAAACAGTCACAGTATGCTCAAAACTAAAACAATACAACAATAACCAACACAAACAGTCACAGTGTGCTCAAAACTAAAACAATACAACAATAACCAACACAAACAGTCACAGTATGCTCAAAACTAAAACAATACAACAATAACCAACACAAACAGTCACAGTGTGCTCAAAACTAAAACAATACAACAATAACCAACACAAACAGTCACAGTATGCTCAAAACTAAAACAATACAACAATAACCAACACAAACAGTCACAGTATGCTCAAAACTAAAACAATACAACAATAACCAACACAAACAGTCACAGTATGCTCAAAACTAAAACAATACAACAATAAACAACACAAACACTGACAGTGAGTTGAACAGTAAATCAATCAAACAATAAGCCAACACTTATCACACTGTATCGTTTACAAACCTCCCTCGCTACATATCTTTGCAAACATTACCCAAACTATGTTTATCTTTCAGTTCTTTATTAGCGGCACCCGACACACCCTCTCAACAGCTCCTTCATTAATTACCCCACCCCTCATCAGAACCAAGACAGAGTCAGTGACGAACCTCCCTCGCCGCTACACATCTTTGCAAACATTATCCGAATTGTTTATCTTTCAGGCCTTTATTACCGGCGCCTGACGCACCCTCTCAACAGCTCCCACATTTTACCCCACCCCTCATTAAAACCAAGACAGTGGCACAGTGACGAACCTCTCGCTACGCATCTTTGCAAACATTATCCGAACTGTTTATCTTTCAGGCCTTTATTTACCGGCGACCGGCGCACTCTCTCAACACCTCCTTCATTAATTACCCCACCCCTCATTAAAACCAAGACAGTGACGATGTTCAGAGAGGATCAGAAGACACCGCACACCTCAGCCACTGTCCAAGGCCACTCCTCATCAGTTAACTGGACTCCAATCAAGGGACCTAACCCGAGTAAACACTTCTCGCGGTTAGTTTTGCGGTCCTTTTGATGTGGTGAGACTGAAAAGCTGTGCGAGGGTTGCTTCAATAGGGTTAACGCCTAGCTACTAAAAACGTATGAGGGTTGGGTGGCGGGTATCTTCTTAATTACGAGTTCGTTTTCAAAGGGTAGACTTTGATTTTGTGTGAACGTCTTTACAAAGCTGTCCATTTGACAGAGGCAAAGCTGGAAGTTAGTTTAAAGACTGGAGATCGAATTGCGCTGTTAGTGAGACAATCCGCGCAGTTGTGGTCATTCAACTGTCAGCGAATTGCTTTTGCAATTGACTGGATAAAAAAAAGTGTTCAATGTTTTCCCCTTGCCTTGGCTTACTTTTACTGGAACAAAAATTAGTGTTCAAATTCATGTTTTAAACTTTGTTCAATTGTATGCATGCCTTGGCTGGAACAAATATTAGTGTTCAAATTCATGGTTTGGACTTCACTGATTCAATTTCATGCATGCCTTGGCTTACTTTGACTGGGTCAAAAATTAGAGTTTAAACCCGTGTTTTTCACGTTATTCAATCTCAAGCATAAAATTATTAATTTAAGTTCTGCCTCGCTTGTACACTGGCTTATGCAAATTAACCGAAAAATCGAGACTCGAGTGAATGAATACAATAATGTGACCTGAAAAAATCAAAACAAGCGAATAAAAGGAAAGAAAACCAAACAAATAATAAAACAATGTTTAAACAAGAGGCGAAGCCTTCAAGGCTCACGTAAGAAATCGACAAACAGTAACACAAACTCAATCACTCCGTCACACATACACACACACACACACACACACACACACACACACACACACACACACACACACACACACACACACACACACATGCAAGAAAGCGAGACCCTGGATCTGCCAAGAAGTCTCGGCCCGCTCACAATAACAATGACCGAGACTTTCAGTAATTCCTTTGCGTGACGTCTAACCCTCTTACGTCATACTGTGACGTCTTCAAATAGTTTCTATCACACACGTCGAACACTTTTGACCGAGACTGACGTAATCCATAGACTCGGAAATGTTAAAGTTTCTACCACAGACATACACACATACATACATACGCACGCACGCACGCACGCACGCACGCACAGACAGACAAAGTTTATCATCGCATAGGCTACACTTACGTGAGCCAATAAAACGAAAATCGCACACGTCATTATGCAAAAATAACACTGAGGGAAAATGAAAAGTAGCTTATTGGGCCTTCTCCGAAACTGACAATAAGGAATAGCATGCCGACAACATGTATTATAAAATGAAAGCAAGTGAGCATCAAATGGTGCGTGTGTTTCATTGTTACATAAATGCAATTTGACTGAATCGAACCGACAAATTATCACCATCTCAAAGTCCACTTTCTAAACCGGTCTAGAACCCAAATTCAACCCTCTCATTACACTCCCTATCTCTCGAGTACAAGAGCAATTGGAGGGATCACGAGAGAAAAGGGGGAAAAGCAATGACGCAAGGCGGTTTCATCAAAGCAAAAAAAAGTGATAGCCTCAGACGTTGTAAAACATAGAGCACCACAAGGCCATAAAATTGAAGTGTAGTAACAGACAGACGCTAAACAGCCAACCTCGCCAACTCTTTTTCTGTTTCTACCCCGCTCAAAAAGAGCACCGCGATGGCATAAAACTGAAGTGTAATAGCAAGCAGTCGCTAAACAGCCAAACTCGACAAGTCTTTTTCTCGTTCTTCATCGCTCGACATAATAAAACTGAAGTGTAGAAGCAAGCAGTCGCTAAACAGCCAACTTCTCTAAATCTTGTTCTCGTTCTTCCCGGCACGACATAATATTATAGAGAACCTTGCTATCATAAAACTGAAGTGTGGTAGCAAGAAGTCGCTAAACAGCCAACTTTGCCCAGTCTTATGCAATTTCTTGACTCGTTTCAGGCATATGGCACGCAGCTTTTTGGAATGATCGGAGGATGCTGGTACAATAAAACTTTGACAAAACTTGAATCTACTGAATCAAATCAGTTAATTGTTGTTTCGGTCCACGGTGTTGTCAGTACTATATTGCTTTATTTTCGCAAGTTTCTTCGCTATTTCGCTGCATATGGCGTGCAACTTACAGGAATCGGACGTGTACTAAATTAGTTACAGTCAAGACAAAAACCTAAATTTAAGCGACAGAATTAAAGCTTTATTATTAGGTGTGAGCAGTACTATTTTGACTTAATTATGCAAGTCGTATTGTCGTCGACCCCCAACGCCCCCCCCCCTCCCCCCCCCCCCCCCCCCCCCCCCCTCCCAGACACACACACACACACACACACACACACATAAACACACACCCCCACACACATACACACACACCCACACACACACACACCCTCCTTTGGTCCTGGGAGCACGCCACTTTTAGTCATGGGCTGATCGTATTAGATCTTGATGTCAAGACAAACAAGTCGCGTAAGGCGAAATTACTACATTTAGTCAAGCTGTGGAACTCACAGAATGAAACTGAACGCACTGCATTTGTTCACAATGACCGTAGTCCGCCGCTAGTGCAAAAGGCAGTGGCGCGGTTGCACGCGGTTGCACGCTTTACTGTACCTCTCTTCATTTTAACTTTCTGAACGTGTTTTTAATCCAAACATATCATATCTATATGTTTTTGGAATCAGGAACCGACAAGGAATAAGATGAAATTGTTTTTAAAACGATTTCGGAAATTTAATTTTAATAATAATTTTTATATTTTCAATTTTCAGAGCTTGTTTTTAATCCGAATATAACATATTTATATGTTTTTGGAATCAGAACATGATGAAGAATAAAATAAAAGTAATTTTGGATCGTTTTATAAAAAAATAATTTTAATTACAATTTTCAGATTTTTAATGACCAAAATCATTAATTAGTTTTTAAGCCTCCATGCTGAAATGCAATACCGAAGTCCGGCCTTCGTCGAAGATTGCTTGGCCAAAATTTCAATCAATTTGATTGAAAACTGAAGGTGTGACAGTGCCGCCTCAACTTTTACAAAAAGCCGGATATGACGTCATGAAAGTGTCAAAGCAGCACCGGCTGATATGGCCCTTCGTGGTCGGCTGGGCGTTAAGCAAACAAACAAACAAACAAACAAACGTCATGAAAGACATTTATCGAAAAAATGAAAAAAATATCCGGGGATTTCATACCCAGGAACTCTAATGTCAAATTTCATAAAGATCGGTCCAGTAGTTTAGTCTGATTCGCTCTACACACACACACGCACAGACACAGACACGCACAGACAGACAGACAGACACACACACACACACACACACACTCACACACACACACACACACACACACACACACACACACACACACACACACACACACTGGCACACACATACACCACGACCCTCGTCTCGATTCCCCCTCTATGTTAAAACATTTAGTCAAAACTTGACTAAGTGTAAAAACCTGAACCAACTAAATCAAAGCATTTATTATTTTAAGTGTTATCGATATTGAGTTACTTTCACCAAGTCTTATTCTGGGCATCGACGGGCCGTCTTCGTAATAAACCTTGAAGTCTTATTCAAAAAACAAGAATTGTAGGTTATCGGAACGTTATTAACAAAATAAAACGATACATTTACAGTACGTCGACCCAGTGGTCGACAGACAGACTAACACTAAAAGTACAAATAACGAACTTATCTCAAAATCATCGATGAATCTCGCATGCAAGATGCCGGCGAGGTAAGGCCAACAAAAAAAAATGCTTTGGTTACGGTTTCCCGACCGACCCTAACTTTTTGGGCCGACCCTAAACTTTTTATTTGGTCCTAAAGCTAAAAATAAAATGAACCAAACACATACATACACAAAAAAACCACACACACACACACAAAAACCCACCGAAAACGACAACACCACGGCACAGAGAAAACATCGATCGCCGGCGAGCAGACAACAACAAGCCCGACAAGGGACACCACTCCGCTTTTTACAACTCCCATATCCAAGGGAAGTCAGTCTCGTGCGTTCGTTCGTTGCGCGAACGTAAAAAGATGTCGTCTGCATTTGCAATCGTATTCGGAAAGTGCGTTCATATCGAACAAACACGACTGATAATTCGGTACTCGAAGAGTGCAACCTTGGTGGACATTTTTCATGATTTTCATCCAACTTTGGACGGCAAACTGTTCGGGATAAAATGTGTTGGGTCGACGAAAATAAGTGCCGAGCCCGAAGACTCTTTCGAACTGGACTTTGGCATGACTCTCGAAAACTGTGTTCACTAGTGGCACTATACAGTTTAAAGGGTATGTCCAGTTTTCTTTTCTTAGCATGAAAAAGTAATTAATATCTGTGGTTCCAAATACACCATATGAAAATACCTCGAATATCCTGCATACACAAATATTTTTATCATTTCAAGAGGGACCAACCAAAAAAAAAAAAAAAAAAAAAAAAAAGTTTAATCGACCTACCTACCCTATTTTTTTTGGCCATGAAACCGTAACCAAAGCATTTTTTTTTTTTGGCCTAAATGGTAAGTCTTAGATTAAAAAATTTTTTTTTTTAATGGAGAATTAGTGTCCTACAGGACTGGGTTAATATGATATTTAAAAAAATAAAAAAAATTAAAAAAGGAGGAAAGGAATAGGGTAGGGCCGAGGAGTCCAGCCCCCGACGACTGGGACCCTTTGGCAATAAAATATTCCGTCTTTATTCTTTATCAGAATGATGCAGCTCTGTATACTCTTCGACACAGATGCAGTGTTATTATTTGGGTTTAAGTTGTTCCGCTGCTTTACACGTTTTCAATATGGCACGCAGCTTTGGGGGAATTCGAAGATGTTGGGAAATAAACCTTGATCTCAGTGTAGACGAAAACCTGAATCAAAGAAATCATAGCACTTGTTATAGAGGTGTTATCGCCGAATTACTGCCTTCTTGAGAGCATCATGTGACTGGAGCGAGTTCAATCTCGCTGCTTATCTGCATAGGTCTTTCAGTAGATCGAGATATATCTCAGTGTATGACTGTGTTAAAAATGCTATGATTATCATAATAAACCTTGAAGTTTACTCAAAACCGGAACCGACTTTGAATCAAAGCGCTGATATTTATTAATGTGTTATCGGTGCTTTATTGCTATGCGTTAGCAAAGCTGCTCGAAGTGATTTCAGTCAGTCACGGTTTCGCCGCTATATATATGTATGTTTATTGAGGGCCCCAAAGGGTTTAAAATCGTGATCGTGATTGGCGTTTTTTGACCTTTCTGTGACCGTGATTGCCGAAATTTCCATTTCTGTGATCGTGATGGGACTTTGCCCGTGATCCGTGATGACAAAAAAATCAAGTCTCGTGATCGTGATCGTCATTTGTTTTCGTGATCGTGATGGGCATTATTGCAAAGCATTTTATTTTCAACGTACATTTTTCACAGCTGTATCACTCTATGATCCTCTATTCGTCAAGGTGTTTGTGATCGTAAAAACAAAAATCAAGGTAACTGTGATCGTGAAAGCTAAAATTACCCTTCCCGTGATCGTGATGATACCCCCCCTTTGGGGCCCTCTTTATTGTCGCATTTACATAATTTTATGAATACTTTCGATTAATCAGAGAAAAACATCGTTTTCCTAGTAGAAGTATAGTAACGTTCTTCAAAACAAAACTTTAATCAGGAAAATTAGAAGTTATAATCATTAGACAATGCTTGAACGGTAAGAACAGCACTGACCAGGTTAATTTTGAAAAAAAAAAATAAGAAGAACATGATTAAGAAAACTTATGAAATGTTGTTGCAATGCGAAACAATGTTGTCGTTATTTCTTTCCCGCTCTAATTTTTCAACTCAGGGGTTGCCGCATTGGGTGTTTTTGTTATTTTTTTTTATATCAATAGTTTTTGTCTTCGTTGTATTGATTTTCTTATTTAAAAGAAAAAGGACCAGAAGACTCATTTTACATCGGATGCAATAACAAAATAAAAATAAAAAAATAAAAAAACACGCACCATCAAACACAAACACCAATCTTCAACATAAGTTGTAATCCGACAGAACAGAAATTTGATCAGTAGTAGTGGAATTGGGATCAGTTGGGGTGTCTAGAATAACTTAAGAAAGAAAGAAAAGAAGAAAAAACAGAAATTAAACGAATAAATAATGTTAAAAGGTAACAATTCATTTTTATTCTAAAGTCATATCTGATGCTGATACCAGTATTCTAACTACATGGTAAACACGGGGTACAAAGTCATCCATGACTTAAAAAATCTCAGCAGCTAACACCTAGAAAGTTGCCTGAGGGAAAGTTTGCAAAACTATAGTTCCCACCGCACTTCCCTCATCCACCCGTTGCCCCCTCACCCCCTATCCATAGCTAACAGGCAATTGCATAAGCAATCAATGATGTCAGCGGTCTAAAGCATGACCTCGAAAAGTAAACACAAGTAGCTGTGAAAGCGAAAGTCGGCTTAGTCCTTGACATTGACCTGCAGCGTTTGTTCACGACGAATGGCCGCAGCGATGCGATTTCATTGGCCAATCTTGTTTATCACGTGCGCCTCTCTTGGGCCCTCATTGGTCGACTCCCGCAGCCCCGCAATATTCAAGCTCAGCTGTCGATGTGATAAAACGATGCGCAGACCCTAACGTTCTTTACCTTCAGTCAAACTCGAAAGCGTGCTGCTGTCTCTTCGTATCAAGGCACGCAAAAACGTGTTTGAAGACTGTATCTCACTTACACTTTAATAAGCAATGGCTTCAACCACCAGAGACCTTACCGGGAGAGCAAAGGCATTAGTGAAAGAAAATCAGTCGAGACAGGCGAAGATGGCTACTAGAGAAACCAGAGGCCAAAAAAGGACTGTGCTTGGGAGTATTACCAACAATGTGCGGAAACAACCCTCACGGGCAGCAAAGGTGACTACTATTCATGTCCTGAGTTTTGTTTGCCTAGTTTGCCAGTATTTTGAGTCAAGTTTTATTAAACTTTCGAATATTGTAAGCATCAGCACGACGCGAAACACGGGACATCCTTGACCGACTGAACCGTTCGAAATTCTTTGTTTGTGTGTTCTGTATTCATAAAATAAGTACTCAAACGCTTTGAAATTATGTAACTAATGAAACGTCATGCACCATGCAGCGTTTCTCTGTTGTTTGCTATCGAAGCAGAATCTAAACAAGTAGGGTTTGCACTTGAACATTGCAGCGTTGGTTCGACCGTTGCAATGTTGCCTCATGTTCAAAGGCGACGGGCCGTAACTCTAGCTGAGCGATCTTACTAAACTTGCTTTGTGCAAGCCGGTAAATGCTTTTCAGCTCCAATGCCCAAACAAACAGTCTCACAGAAATAGTATGCGAACAAAAAAACAAATGTATGAGATTTGACAATATTGTTTTTTGTAGCCTGCAGGAATTCGTGCACAAAGTAGCCACAGTCACATTTTTAGATTGAAAATGATATGCCTTTATATGAGCTTGTAAGGTCACATTGAGTTCATTTAAATTTGATAAAAAAAAAAATGAATGCAAAACTCACATTGCATTCATAATGATTTCAGTGACAAGTTAGGCAGTTCATTTAAGATCCAACAGTAGAATTAGAAAAGTAAAATAGCAAGATTCCTTGGTAATGTTAGGATTAGGAGCAAAGATTGTGGCTGAACCAATGTCAAGTAGCCAGTCAGAAACGTTATTATTGTAGTTGAATCACACTAGCAGCAAGCTTTATACTTGTCGGCTTTTTTCACACAGTCTGCGCATGATGTGGTCAAGGTGGGAGACGAGAATGCTGGAGTGGCACAAAAAGCTTTCGGCAAGTCCAGTCAGCAGACGTTCAGCATCTTTGTGGATGCCGACACTCAGCTGCACAAGGCACCAGTGCTTTCACACATGGAGGATATGGTTGAGGATGACGCGGAGAACAGGATGCCGTCGCTGAGTGATGCCGTCATGCGCCTACCTACTATCCCCCAGCCTCAGTCCAGGGTGCCAGGAGGTAAGGATTTCGTGTTCAGTGTGATTTCAGCTTTTGTCCCAGAAGATATGATGAAAGCTGGCTTGGCATGTTTGGGAAGTGTTTTTGCATTCACTTACAAATTTATGCAAATTACTGGCGTGCTTCAGCTCTGCTCAACGTGGTCTTTATTTATTTATGTACTGTTTTCTGTGAGGAAGGATGACTGAAGCAACTAGTTGGCTGTATTTTTAACTCCAGTTTGTCCAGTACTGTAAACATTTGCTCAAATAATCTTTGCATTATTTTAAGAGTGCCCATTGCTGTTTAGTGCTTACTATTGATGATAAGAGCAAGTATTGCTATTGATACAAAATTGTGATGTAAATATACAAAATTGTAAATGGTGCCACTGTTTATTTGCAGGCTCTTCCTATTTCCTGGATATGTCTGGAGTGGAAGAGGAGATTGAGGACGACAGTGACGAGAACGAGTGTGTGATGGCCCAGCAGGATCAGCTGTGCAGCGCGACCTACACCCTGAGCTCTGACGACAGAGAATCCGTCATCGAGGATGTTCCAGAGTACTCTGAGGATATCTACAGCTACCTCCTCACAGTAGAGGTAAGCTGAATGTTTAAAAAATACTGGAACTGAGGAAGGGTGTGATAAGCAAAGTAATATGCACTGGATAGTTACTGAACAGCAAAAAGACAAAGATGCTTCATTTGGCTGTCTCTAGACGCCCCTTGGAAGTCGGTGACAGAACAGACTGAAAGAAAGTGATTCATTGAGCTTGAGGATGCATCTTACCTGGCTATACAGGAAATGGGAGTTTGCCTCCCTTTATCTCTGCATCAGTGAATGGTCAATGCCGTTTGTACTTGAAACAGGGTTTGGGGTTTGTACCAAGGGGAATAACCCAATTTAGCCCCATGTGCCTTTCACTATCCTGAATGTGAAATATTCGTTCGTTTTTTTCAATATGTGACATCGCGTCCGAGAGGATAATCAGGACTATGCTGTACCAGGTGTCGGTGTACTACTACAGAGTTTATTCTGACCTGTGTGGTATTTACTTTCGCAGCACAAGAACCGCCCCAGGCCTGGTTTCATGCGTCGCCAGCAAGATGTGACCATGGGGATGAGATCTATCCTGGTGGACTGGCTGGTGGAGGTGGCTGAGGAGTACAAACTGCAGCGTGAGACCCTCTTCCTTGCTGTCAACTACATCGACCGCTTCCTCTCTCACATGTCTGTGCTGCGCTCAAAGCTTCAGCTGGTTGGAGCCTCCGCTATGTTCCTTGCTTCGTGAGTTTTCTTTTGTTTGTTGCTTCGTGTATTTACTTAAGCGTTGCTCGTTACCAAACCGAATGGTACTTGTGTTTGCGACTGGCACGCAGACGCTTAGAGTTAGACTTTTCTGCATTTTAGTTTGTATGCGCTGTGCTGTGCAGCACAGACCTGTATGAACATGCTAGTTCCAGATGATAAAAAGAGTAGTAGTTTACTTGAAGTGGAGAAGATGAAGGTAGAGTTGTTTGTCCAGTTATGCTACAACTTGATCCTTTGGTGCAGTCGTGTTTGCACAAGGGGAGTGTAACAAATTTAGATAACAGGGGAACTGGGCCTATTTGTTGTATGTTTAGTTGGTGTATTTGATGTACATTTTGTATGTTTGTGCTGTTACAGAAAGTACGAGGAGATCTACCCACCAGATGTCAATGAGTTTGTCTACATCACTGATGACACGTACCAGAAGAAACAGGTGTGTAGTAAGGGGAAAAGACAATCAAAAAGTGCTTCTTTCACAGAAAGTGTACTTTGTCACAGTGTAACAGGGATGTTGCTACAAATTCATAACTTTAATGTGCTGCAGACGGGTGTCACCCAAACGCAAGATCCGCACTGCACAACTTCAGTGCACCTGTATGCGAGAGTGCTTGGTAGCTTTTTGCAAATATGTATCTTGAAAGGAACATTAACGAATATCGCGCTGTCCGAAGGAATGGAGTTCTTATCGGACAATGCCATCGCTTAGTTCAAAACGATAAGACATCTGACCGCCATGCGGCTATGTGAATCGGACATTTGAGCCTCTAAATCGTCTATGTCCGATGCCTAACGACATCTCTGAATGTAAGTCTGAAACTGCTGAAATGTTGTTCACATATGTGCTTTGAACAATGTCTTTAGGTGTGAATGATAACTGTCGGTATTGTCATGTTCAGTTCTTTGTAAAGGCAGAGTTGTTCCCAGTATCAGAGGCTGATAGGGCAGGACATTTTGGCCTAGGTCGAAAATAATTACTTCCAACGCAGTTGCTCCAATTTCATTCAGTGTTGATGGCTTACCTTGTGAACACTTTTGGACTGTTAATAACTGTTTGCCCTTGCTTCCTCAGATCCTGCGCATGGAGCACCTCATCCTGAAAGTTCTCAACTTCGACGTTGCCACACCCACTGTCAACTGGTTCGTTGAGCGACTGCTGCGTCATGTTCGGGCAGAGGACGATGTCAAGCATATGGCCATGGTGGGTTGACCCAAGAGATCTTCAGGGGTGGTCTGTGTTTAGGGGAAAGAAGCTTGTACACTTACACTAAAGCACCGTAAATAATTTCAGTGTCTCTCATTGCGCAACTGCTCAGACTAAGCAGGTAGACACTGCAGTCTATGTAAGTCTATGTTCATGGTTCAGCTTAGTCGTTGAATGACCATTGCAGGGAAAGGAGACGTTCTGAATATTGCTCATTTTTGTTCTTCCTGAATGCTGTGTATAATCGAAACCCACTTTGCTTTTGCAGTACATCTGTGAGCTTGTTCTGGTGGACTACGAGAAGTACCTGGTGTTCCCATCCAGTCTGGTGGCCGCTAGCGCCCTCTGTGTTGCCAACTACACCCTCAATGTACAGGACTGCTGGGTAAGTCTTCCCATGCTGCTCAAACTCGTGTGTTTCTACTTTCTAGTAGTCAAAGGAGTTGTATTGGATGCTAGGAAAATTTGACCTAACCTGTATTTGCGTTTTTCAAATTCAGTCTCCTCACTGTGTTCTACCATCGTAAAGTTTGTTATTGGATGTAGAGAAATGTCCTACCTGAGTTTTTCTGGCAGTAAACGCTTTATATGTTCTCATTTTGTTCTGCTTGTAGTAGTGGGGTTGCTATTAGCAGTAGGAAAATTTGGTGTGACCACGACTTACACTGACAGTCTTCTCACTGTTTTACCAGTACTGAGGGATTGTTTTTGGATAGTAGAGAAATATCTACTGAAAGTCCCCATTTTGCTATTAGTCTTCCCAGTGTGAGACGACGTCCCGCTACTCCCTGAAGCAGCTGGCTCCCTGCGTGCGCATGTTGTACGACCTTCACCGCGACGCACCCGAACACCCCCAGCAGGCCGTCCGCGAAAAGTACCGTCAGACCAAGTAAGTTACATTTTGTGCACGTGATTTATAGGGGGTGATTCTATGGCATACTCCGGTCCAGATATAATCATGTGGAAGGGATGCATGTCACAATAAGAACATTAGGGGGCTAAATTTTGGCAGCGCTCTTTCTTTTTTTTTGTCTGGTTTCAGGATATTTTTGTGAAGCAATGATTAGTCATTGTTTTGACCGAAAGTTTTTAGTGCAGAATCGTACATGGGCAGTTGGAAGGTGGTGAGCAAAGATTGAGAAAGGATTTGTAGGCAGTAATCTTCTTTCATATTTAGAACAAAAACTATTGAGTTGTGCTCTCACAAGTAGCAATAACAGAGAAGTAGGATTTGGGACGTCGCAGGGTGCAGACAAGGCATACTAGTCCAAACATAGCATGACAAATGTACTGAAAATAACAAGCTGCCTGTTAGATTTGAAAGCCTGTAAGTACCAAGGGCATCTGTTTAGGATGGATGAGCTAATCAGACATAGCTATCAACCATTCTGCCAAGTTTTAGCAAGGGCTTATGTTCTCTGGTATGGAATGGGTGAGCTTATCAGGCCTAGACTAACAGCCTCACTGAACGGTTGCAGGTTTGACCGAGTTGCGGATATCCCTGCCCAGTCTTTGCTGATGCCCCTGATGTAAGGACCTGTGGCCGACCAAGACGGCAGCTCATACTCACCTCCCATGCGGCACATCGTCCCTATCTTCCCCCACCCCACAACCCACATGATGGGGGCGGGGGAACGCGCAACGACTGGATGGCAAGCAAGCCCAGATGTCTACTGTTGCTGCTCCCTGTACATTATGGCTCATCATTTCACTCATGGTGGGCTGCCAAAACCTGGTGCTCAACATTGCTGATCGGCAGGTGGACATACTGCAGTGCTTGCTTGCCATCTAAACTAATCGGCCTCCCCCCCCTTCATTTCCCACTACCATCACCGCCAGGAGGTTACTTTGATGATGAGCCTCCTCTTCAAGATGCCATCGCTGCCAGGTGCAAGGCTGGCGTTCCCTCCGTGCATTTACCATTCCAAGTGAAGGCGTGACAGGGTGGTCTAACCACCCTAGTTTGTCAGTCTGCTGTAACGTGACCTCGAGCAGTAGTGCACTGGCAAAAGGACTCGCTGGGGTAGACTGATGAAAGCAAACTATTCCACAGGCCTGTCGCTGTCCTGCCTTCTATGCTGCATAAATCCGTGTTAGCTTGGAAACGATTGCATGAGAGTTGCCTTCACTTTCATTTGGCACTGACGTTTGTGCAATATTGTGATTCTTACTTTGTGTTAGCATGCTTTACAGTTGTGAGTTTGGGCATGCTGTATCACGATTTTAATGTGAGGTACCCGGTTTGTGAGCGGGAGGGATGAGTGAATGCTTTTCATAGGGAGCTGTTACTGTTTAGGATCAGGATAAATCGATGAATGGTTTTTAATTCCCTCCGAGCCTACTGGCTTTCTTTTAACTTGCTGTGCTTTTAACGCTGTTTTTCTGAGAAGTAAACTGGTGGTTTTATATGCCATTTTAAAAAGGATCAAAATATTCTACAAGATAAATTTTTATCTGTCCTTTTTATACTAGAATCATTTCAAGTGGGATGTAGAAAGGAATTTTAACACCATTTGATTAACAAATGTGAAACATTGAATTTAAATGTGTGTGAAAGTTTTGTTTTGGCAGAATGATGGGATGAGTGAAGAAACTTATAAAAAAAAACTATAACGATCATGAATCCTATCTCAAATGGCCATGTTCAAACTTGTTAGTCTACTGATGCTAGCCTACCGCCTCATGTTTCTTCGTTGCTGCTGATCTGTCTTCCACGCCTCGGTTCTTTCTGTCTTTTCTTTCTCATTTCTATGATGTACTTTGTAAACTGTGTTGTTAGTCTTTGTGGTAAGACGTTTCTTCTGTCTTCCCCGTCTGCTTAATAGCAGTGATCTCTATATTAACTGCAGTCAGTTTGTTGTTGCCTGGGTATGTGAAAAAAGGTGCAGTATTGCAACCAGCCAAAACCCTTAAACTTTTTTCTAGTTAGCAGAACAAAATGTGATGAAAATGTTTGCGCACTGCCATTCTCTGCCTTGTCTGTCCATCTGAACATGTGTATCATTTCAAAACCTTTTCTGTCTCCCCCTCGACTCGTCTGCTTAATAGCAGTGATCTCTATATTAACTGCAGTCAGTTTGTTGTTGCCTGGGTATGTGAAAAAAGGTGCAGTATTGCAACCAGCCAAAGCCCTTAAACTTTTTTCTAGTTAGCAGAACAAAATGTGATGAAAATGTTTGCGCACTGCCATTCTCTGCCTTGTCTGTCCATCTGAACATGTGTATCATTTCAAAACCTTTTCTGTCTCCCCCTCGACTCGTCTGCTTAATAGCAGTGATCTCTATATTAACTGCAGTCAGTTTGTTGTTGCCTGGGTATGTGAAAAAAGGTGCAGTATTGCAACCAGCCAAAACCCTTAAACTTTTTTCTAGTTAGCAGAACAAAATGTGATGAAAATGTTTGCGCACTGCCATTCTCTGCCTTGTCTGTCCATCTGAACATGTGTATCATTTCAAAACCTTTTCTGTCTCCCCCTCGACTCGTCTGTCAGCTGTCTGTTGCTTTGGCTATTTCTGTTGCCGCTTCTCCTCTTGTCTGTCTTCATCTCTTGACTGGTTGTTACAACCATTATGTAAATGTGTACAGCCTGATGTAAATATGAACAACTACAACACGTAGACCTTCGCACTTCCGTTATCTTCATATCCGACCATTGCTCTGATGCTGCATTTACAATACCTTGGCCTTTGTGCAAACATTTACTAATTCAGTGTAAAACAAGTTTTGCGTGTCAGGTTTGTAACTTATGATTGCAAAATGGTTTCGCTGTGAAAGTCGTTTGATTTTCTGGGAATTGTAGTAATCTGTGATTGTTCATTCCCTGTTTTATCACCATGTGCTCTAATATATTTCATGTGAAGTGTTGTCATATTTGTTTCAATGTGTCTGAACAGTCTTGCACCAAGTGGTAATGTTTCTTGCTGTTGTGGAGCCTCTTATCAAATCATTGAAAGTCAAATGCTTACAGATTTTTATTTGCGTAGAAAGTGTGACTGATTTGTACTGAATGAAGCTTTTAAACAGTCTGAGAATCTTAATAAAGATAATAACTTTACTGTCTGTGTCTGTGTATGTGATGTGATGCAGTATGAGCTGAATGAATGTAAAGCCGAGTGACTGGGAAAACAATATTGGTCGTTCTCAGATGCGTATGCGCATATGTATACCAACTCCTGATACCAGATTTTCACTATTCGGGCCTGGGATCGATACGCTTTTTGTCGTAAATACGACAAAGTCCTTTTCTAATTGTGAAAAGAAAAAGAGCCTCCATGTGCCCTTCAAAACGCTTAAAACACAACATTTTCCCGTCAGTATGCCCAAACCACTTTTACTCATTCCCAGGCCTGATTTGATTTACACAGGATAAAACTCAGAAGTCTTTGCAGGAAGGCTGGGAAAGTGCTTTATAGCTAACATCAGCATACACGCATTTTGTTTACTGCATTGTCTCGAAATCATCTTGTCCTTTCACATGAAGTATAAACAGAAAAAAACAAAGGAAAAGAATCCTCCCTAATTTCAATGCGTCAGCTTGGCAATACTCGTTCCGTATTTGTTGTCCGAAGCGACAAACGAAAACATTGGCTTTCGGTAGTATCCGGTACCACAGACTCAAAAATGTGCAGCAAGAGTGATTTCCCTTGGATAGAAAATAAACTACGACAAGGTAAGTTTTCTTCTGTTTCTGGTGAGATTCTAATGGCAACTTAATCGCGTGGAAGAGGAAAGGATAACAAAGCATGCGCACACGCACATGCATGCATCCACACAGACACACACACGTGCATACGCATACCGATGCATACAGACGGCATACACACACACACACGCTCACAAACACACAGAACCGCATCAAAATTAGGACAAAACTTGACTGCTTATGATAGAAAACCGATTTGAGACATCCGAAGGAAAACATTGCTATTATTCTGCTTCATATTCTTTCGGCCTGCAAAGATCGCTACATTATTAAGATATATTTACAAAAAGTAAGAAGGAAAAATAAGACGGGTATAACTGCTTTTATTCATGAAAAATCAGGATCAACGTATTTATGTGCAATTTACCTCAGAAAACCAATGTCTTCATCTAATTGAGTAATGTATACATTTTGCTAGAGACCGACACTTCATTAAGTTAAGTAATCTTAAAAGGGAGGGAGTCTTTAATTGGGGCGTTCTAAAAGAGACGTTGGGGGGTATGAATCCACTGTACAACAAGCATCTTTGATCCTCAGCGGTCAGTATGGGGGTCCGAAGCAGTACACTGGAATGGGAACCGCCCCCGGAGCCAGCGCAGATGTCGGACGCCGGCTCTAACGTGGACTATTACCTGGTGGGGTCCCAGGTGGTCCTGGAACATTCCAGTGAGAGCTTGTGCCGCCCAAAGGTCAATGTGACTATGGAGTGTGACGAGCTGTACGCCATGCTGGGCGAGCAGTACAGCAAGCGCTACCGCATGCTTTACTTCGGCCGGGCCCCGGGAGACATCAGCTGCCACTATTTCAGCCAGGGCTTGAGGGTCATCTTTCAAGGTGTGTGTGTGTATGTGTGTGTGTGTGTGTGTGTGTGTGTGTGTGTGTGTGTGTGTGCACGCATACTTGAGTTCATATGTTTGTGTATCTGACTTGTAAAATTGATCGTTTGTAAATTGTTATAGTTTACTTTGATATATATTTGAATTTACATTGTGTACAGAATTGTTTATTTGTGTATGTATTTTGTGAGGCGATTGGAACTTTGCATCATTGAAATATCCTCAGTATAATAACTATTACGTGATTGTGTTTTCGTTCATTTGTAGATCTTTGTTTCCCCCTTCAAATGCATATGCAACGATTGTTATTGTAATGGAGAGTAATTGATTTTTTTAAATGTTCATCATGTACATTACTTTGTAATTGTCTAATTTTTATTTATTTTTTTATGTTTTAGGTGCTTAGAACTATGTTAAGATTTGCGCAATATAAATACTCTTATTATTATTGTTATTATTATTGTGAAGGTTACTTCCGCATGAACCCTAACCTGGGAGAGCGGTACGGAGACCCCATCTCGTGGCAGCTCCGCGTGGACAGGAGCTGGTTTCAGACGCTGGTTAACTTCGGAGGAGCGTTCACCCTTGAGACCAAGCGTGTGGTTAACACTAACACCCTAGTGGACTGCATCGCAAGGAATACGCAAAACGGCGAACGTCTGGTCTGTGCTACAGTGACAGGCCATTGCAGGACTCAGACAACCAGACAACTGACCTGTGGTTACAGCCCACGTGAGTACTTTTTTTTTCTCCCCCCAATATCTTGGAATTTGTCATATTGAGGAGGGGGTGAAAGGGAAGGATGTCATGGGGGGAGTGCGGAGAGGGAAAGCTAAACGAACGAGAACGTTTATTTATGTTTGGGGAACCAGCTTCAGAGCAATTCAGGTGTATGTAACTATCAGCCTTCCAATGTCCCAATGATCAATAATGTTCACACACACACACACACACACACACACCACACACACACCACACACGTTCACACACACACACACACACACACACACACACACACACCACACACACCACACATGTTTTGCAAAGATATTTATTTTTATTTTTATTTTATTTTTAATACCCTTTACTCAAGTGACACTAACTGGCTAACACTATCATACATGTATCCAAGTTGTCTGCATGCTTAGTTATACATGGCCAGTCTACAGTTTGAATGCAGTAGAAGTCTGTGTGCTGAATATGGTCATATCTGTAGATATTTGATTGTATAGTGTAGGAATGGACTGTTACATTTTGAATTCAAAGATGGTAGGCATGGGTTTTTTTATGAGAGAGGATAGGATTTGGTATGCTTTTACCTGCCTCTCTACATTTTTTCACCTGAATGTAATACGTACCAGCTATGCTCTCCATCAGAAGTTGTATAAGGATTGTGTGTGTGTGTGTGCGTGTGTGTTTTGACATTTTTGATCACGTGATACCTTACATTCAGACATCGGAAGGCTGACAGTTAAGTTCATATACCTGACATTTTGTGAAGCTGATTCCTGCAACATGAATAAACTTTCTCCTTCTTTGGGCCCTCTCTTTCCGCAGCCCCCACCCCTCTGTGTGTGTGTGAGTGTGTGTGTGTGTGTGTGGTGTGTGTGTGTTTGTGTGTGTGTGTGTGTCCCTGTATCACTTTTTGTCTCTGTGAGTGTGTGCAACTGTCTGTCACTGTGTGTCACACTGTTCGTGTGCATGTATGTTGATCTTTGTGCACATGCGTACAGGATTTGTTATATGTGCAGACAATGCTGTGGACATGTTCTTTGAGGTGCCGTGCCCTGTGCCGAGCGAGAGCTACATGTACAACATCGCCCTGGTGCCCGTGCGCATAGAGTTCAGCGGCCCATTTGTCATCTTCTTTCCCAAAATCGCGTGCGACTGGATGGCCACGTTCAACTCCCACCTCAGCCAAGGCTGGAGGCTCATTGACATCTACATCGACTATCCCATGGTTGAACAGGTACTGTACGAGTACTTGCGACAGAGTTTTTTTAATTTCCAGTCAGCAACTAAAGAATGGCACATGTTCGTTGGCATGACGCAATAACAGAAGTGCAAAAAGCATGCTGGGTTAATAGCTTGTTAGTTCTAACCCTAGAGGCGCTATAAGGGGAACAACTCTCACTAAGAATCTGAATTATATGAGTTACGTAGGACCTATTACTAAACATGCACATACAGTCTTCCACATCAGCCTTTTCTTACTCTTTCCCTTTCGACTTCAGTGATTCTGCTTGCCGTTTTCCAAACCAGTATCTCTTTAGTTTTACAAGTACAGTTTGTGGCTCTCGCAAAATTTGGTCAGTGTGTCTTGCCTGACAGTCATATCAAGTTAATACTTTATGTACTGAATGAACATTGGAATTTTCTTCTTAGAGCCATGTGACGTCTGAGTCCAAGTAAAGCTCATAATTACTTTGTCAAAGTATTTTACCCAAGTTGATCTTCTGAATGAATGGTTCAAGTCCAGTTTCTTGCAGTTGAATGTAGGCAAAACAAAAGAAATGATTTTTGGAGGAAAGAGTGATAATTGTGGTCCCCAAAAAGTGAGAATAAGCGACAAGGAAGTTGAACTTGTGGAAACCTTCAAATATCTTGGGGTTTCAAGTGACAATAAGCTGACTTTTAGTGATCATGTTCATGCTGTTTATAAGAAAGCTCAGCAGCGACTTTTTCTTCTCAGGAAGCTTAAATATTTTAATGTCAATCAAAGTGTTATGGAACTTGTGTATCGCAGTTTGATTGAAAGCATACTTTTAACATTGTGACATGGTATGGTACCACAAATGTTAAAAACAAAGCTAAACTCCACTGCATTGTTGCGATGGCTAGCAAGCTTGTTGGGCAACCCCAACGACAGCTGACCAGTCTCTACGAAGCTGCCATTAAGCGGAAAGCTCTCAAAATTGTCCATGATCCGATCCATCCTCTCAACCCCTGTTTCGAAATTCTCCCTTCAGGTAAACGTTATAAGGTCCCTTTGGCACGCAAAAAACAGCTTAAAAAGTCATTCCTGCCTTCTGCAGTCACCATTTTAAATTCTTCTCGCATCACGTAGAGGCTGGTCGGCTGGGAAAAAACAAACAATGTGTACATGTGAAGGTGTGTGGGAAATATTTGTAATGTGATTACTCGGCTGTGAAACCCAACTCCTGTGATATGAGAGGGTAAATTTACATAGTGCAATGTCATATTTGATTGTATCCCTTTTATGTTTTATGTTTTATGTGTGTCGTCCTATACAATTGTTGTTATAATCGTTTACAGGCAGACAGGGTGTGCCGAAGAAAAATTTCCATTATTTAGACAGCTAGCCCTGACTTAAAAATAGTGCATGTTTGTGTGCGTTCAATCATAAGAGATAAAGGATTTCTAACTTAAATCAATGATACATAACTGTTATTTGTATTTTTGGCGCGGTCACGGAGGAACACTGACTGTCTCGATCTGTGTAAAATGTCATATTTTTCCCAAAAATACAAATAACGTATACCGTATTTTGCAACTTTTTTCTCAATCTTGACCCCTGCGAAAGCGCCCTATGTGTTGTTAAAATAGAAATCCCAGGCCAAGTTTCATCTCAGACATCAAAGAGACCGCCTGAGTACCAGTCAAACAACTTGTGATAATGCATGTTTCAGCTACTAGGTACTACCCTGGCCAAGTTTCCTCTCAAGACAGCAAAGATCAAAGAGACGCCCCATAGGTTAAACTCGGTCACTGACCCCGGTGCAGCAAGTGTTTCCTCAGATATGACAGGGGAACTACCTCTCATAGCTAAAACTGGGTCATTGACCCCTGGGAAGGTCAGTGTCTATAAACAAGGCCACCCAGCTATCACAATGGACCTGCCTTTGATCTCCCGGCACACACAGAGCACACATATTTCCACTCTGTATTCTTCCTTTGATGTGTGGCTTATAGACTGGAAACACCTAATGTGATGTTTTTTCTCAATTTTACCTCAAAAGTGGGGGTTGCGCCCTATATAAGGAACCGCCTTATAGTCCCGAAAGTACGGTAATAATTTTAAAAAAAAAGGTGAAGTCAAAATAAAGCTGAGATTATTTTCAGTGTCTAAAGAGATCTCTGTGATTACGTGCCAACAGATGCGGACACCACCCAAACTCCGCAGACGTTTGTGTGGAGCCATTGAGACCAACGCGCTGTGGATCTTTGAGAAGCCGAAATCCAAAGCGGAGGATTCCAGCCCGCTGTATGAAGGCACCATGGTGGAACAACTGGTGCCCCTCAAGGCAGTCAAGGCAGGCCTTGGGATTCAGTCAACACATGACTGGATGCCGGTGATCCGTGACATGGGGAGCCGGGGGTGGGAGCTTGCCTGTGTGGTGGAGTGTCACTCTGTGTTACAGCCCAGCTTTGGGAAGGTCATACTCAAAAGTCTCCTCTTCTTTCAGAGACCTCTTGACGGGTGCAGTGGCCAAGCGGATAAGACAACCACCACGGAAGGTTGAGTTTTCGAATCCCGGCTGCGCCTGGCGGGTTTAGATTTTTCCGATTTTCCAGGTCAATTTATGTGCAGACCTGCTAGTGAACTAACACCCGTCGTGTGTACACGCAAGCACAAGACCAATTAAGTGTGCGAGGAAAGATCCTGTTATCCATGTCAGAGTTCAGTGGGTTATAGAAACATAGAGAATACTACATGGCTTGCTGTGTCGTACCAGATTTACACGAGCTGTAACACTGAGCAATACAGACATTCGTTTTTCCCAAAGACTGTAGTGGCCTGGAACCAATTAGATGAAGAAACTGTAACCTCGGCATCGACCGAGAGCTTCAAGTCGGCGCTGGCAGTAGCCAGACGACGATAAAGAACTAGCTGCGCACCCCCCACTCCGCTGCAACAATGCCAGACATCTGGATGACTTGTTCTACAAGTGCAGCGTAACAGACAGATACAGATACAGATACAGAAATATTGAACTGCGAGTGAAAGCGAGCTGTTCACTATTTGAAAAAGCAACGAGTGTAAACCTGGTACGAAACAGCAAGCCATGTAGTATTCTACATACTGTTCTTACGTGTATTTTACTGAAAATGTCCTGCAGTCGAGGCAGCTAACTTGGAGACGCTTGTTTTGGAACCTTGATCTCTTCTAAAGCCTCGTGCAATCTATTACGTCAAAGTAAAGAAACGTCACTCTGAAAGTGTGGCGGACGTGTTAGTTCTAAAAATTCATCGAGGGTAATTAGCGAGCGCAATTTTTTTCTTCTATAAGTCCCTGCCAGACTTGCTTGACATGACCTCATTTACATGATATACACACGTGTAATTTGAACGATTATTATCTCACGAGTGTCTCTCTCACGTATGTAGGATAAATAAAAATACTATGCATGCATCTCCCGGAGTCGGTGATCGCTGCCTAGAAGTAATGGCTCCCTTGAAAGTACAGACCTCTTGAGTAGGTCTTACCTGCTTTGGGGTTGTTCAGTATTGTGCCAAACTTTGCAAAGATCACGCTCAAAAGTTTCCTTTTTTCAGGAACCTCTTGCAAATTTGCTGACTGTTTGAATTAAAAAAAAATTGGGCTGAGTATGTTTGTTTGTTCGTTCATGGGCTGAAACTCCCACGGCTTTTACGTGTATGACCGTTTTTACCCCGCCATTTAGGCAGCCATACGCCGCTTTCGTAGGAAGCATGCTGGGTATTTTCGTGTTTCTATAACCCACCGAACTCTGACATGGATTACAGGATCTTTTTCGTGCGCACTTGGTCTTGTGCTTGCGTGTACACACAGGGGTGTTCGGACACCGAGGAGAGTCTGCACACAAAGTTGACTCTGAGAAATAAATCTTTCGCCGAACGTGGGGACGAACTCACGCAGACAGCGGCCAACTGGATACAAATCCAGCGCGCTACATCCCCGCCCAGGCTGAGTATTGTGCAAACTTTTCTACAAAATAGAGGCGGTTTTCTGCAAGCCCGTAGGTTTATGACTGTAAATGTTTCAATGTTTGCATTTTCTATTTCAGCTGATAGCAAGTATTTTAGCAAAGCTTTAGACATTATGTGGAATCATGTGGAATGTAGATGTCATTCTGGAATCACCAAGCTTAGTAAAGCTCACATCTCTAAGTCAACTACTTTTTCAACAAACTCTTCTATTGGTCCTGTTTTTTTCTTCCAATTTTGTTTACCCGTTTGGCTGAATGTAATGCATTATTTTTCCCAAATTTAGTAAGCCCATGGATCCGTGACTGTAGATATTGCATCCTTGCCTTTTAACCCTCATCTGCGAGCCAGTGTTTTAGTACAGCTTTATGCCCCACATCTGCTGAAAATCTGTCTATTTGTGTAAAATGTACGAGGAATCTTCGTTACAAGGACAGGTTACAGGCGATTTTGCCTCAAATAGGTCTTTAGTGCAATAAACTATGGTGGGAAAAACTCTGTTGGGTCTATTTAATTTTATGGGGTATGGTAGAATTGCGCCCCCGGATGCCAAGACAAAAACGCAGTAGCACTGGCCAGGGCTGAGTTGACGAAGCCAAAGTGGATGCCACCCGAATGGATGCTAGGCAATCGGATTGGTTGAAATTAAGATTTGTTGCCATTTCAACCACTCAGACTCGCGACTTGTTTCCACCCAGTTCGGTGTCATCCAAATTTTACTTCGTGCACCTCGGCCTAAGAAACAAAGCTAGCGTGGCATCCCAGTGAATAAAGACAACCGATATGCATTTGTATTTTTAAAGGAGGCATCATCTCAAGCCAAAACTCTCATTTATGCAGTGCCTCCTCAATCTGATGCTTTTTTTTCTCTCCAAAAAAACATGTATAGAGGTCACCGATTCATTGCCTCCATGTTGGCTTGCCTCGGCCTCAGGTGGAGGGTGACAACTCTGCCACAGCCCTTGAAAACTCTGACAGAGTATTTTCCACCATTTTTTTCTATTTGCCATAGTTTGCCAGTACATGCATCACACTGATAATTTATTTACTGTTGTTTTCTTTGGGCAGTTTCACGTACTTGCGCTAAGAAGAATAGGCCACGGTCAAAAGATCGTGTATGTTACCTAGCCCAAAGTTAGGCTAGGATAGCAACTGATCAAAAGATCAGACAAAGGCTTAACAGCCTAAGTACCAGTCTGATAACATAACATAACATAACATAACATATATATATATATATGTACATTTATAAATTTTGCTGTTCCGCAAAAGCTTTTATGATGGCACAGGGCAATTAGTTTTTTCCTAGAGGGGTATATGATAATTAAGAACCAATTAGAGACCCACTTGCCTGATAAGGAAAAGCCAATCAGAACTCCAGTTTAGGTCATGTGTAATTAGCTAGGCATCACACGCAAGACAACATTTGACCGGAAAAGCATTCCAAATTTCCTGCGTTATTATTTTTCTGACAATTTTCATGTGCAATGTTTCTGGCTGATCATTTGTGACGGCGTACAGAAAAACTCAGTGCAGGCTATTTTTAGTACTTTCCACAAACCTGGGCAAGGGGTTCTTGCGTGTTTCAGGAGCATGAACTTTTAAAACTAAGAAACATGGACAAATTAAGTGGGTTTTTTTTCTTGAATGTTGTTCAACATTTTTCATTCTAGAATATTACATTGAAATCTCATTTTGTCAACAACAACAAGAGAAAACAAGTCGCGTAAGGCGAAAATACATTTAGTCAAGTAGCTGTCGAACTCACAGAATGAAACTGAACGCAATGCCATTTTTCAGCAAGACCGTATACTCGTAGCATCGTCAGTCGACCGCTCATGGCAAAGGCAGTGAAATTGACAAGAAGAGCGGGGTAGTAGTTGCGCTAAGAAGGATAGCACGCTTTTCTGTACCTCTCTTTGTTTTAACTTTCTGAGCGTGTTTTTAATCCAAACATATCATATCTATATGTTTTTGGAATCAGGAACCGACAAGGAATAAGATGAAAGTGTTTTTAAATTGATTTTGAAAATTTAATTTTGATAATAATTTTTATATATTTAATTTTCAGAGCTTGTTTTTAATCCAAATATAACATATTTATATGTTTTTGGAATCAGCAAATGATGGAGAATAAGATAAACGTAAATTTGGATCGTTTTATTTTTTTTACAATTTTCAGATTAATTAATTAATTTTTAAGCCACCAAGCTGAAATGCAATACCGAAGTCCGGGCTTCGTCGAAGATTATTTGACCAAAATTTCAACCAATTTGGTTGAAAAATGAGGGTGTGACAGTGCCGCCTCAACTTTTACAAAAAGCCGGATATGATGTCATAAAAGACATTTATCAAAAAAATGAAAAAAACGTCTGGGGATTTCATACCCAGGAACTCTCAAGTCAAATTTCATAAAGATCGGTCCAGTAGTTTAGTCTGAATCGCTCTACACACACACACAGACAGACAGACAGACACACACACACACGCACGCACGCACATACACCACGACCCTCGTCTCGATTCCCCCTCTACGTTAAAACATTTAGTCAAAACTTGACTAAATGTAAAAAGAGATGTGCATAATAATTGCCTCATGTCTTTTGAGGTATTTTTATGATTTATTCACTGGTGTCTTTTGAGGCATTTTATTATTTTCATTTTCCATGCAATTTATTCCGGTGACATTATTGATCAAAACCTTTATTGATGTATTTTAATTGTTGCTGTTGTTGACTGTTCATCTGACCATTATGCATGAGCATGTATCTTTTTAACTGCAACATTAAGACACATTCCTGGAGAAATCTGGCTAATAACAGATTTCGTATTCTGTAGTTTTGCACAATGTTTCTCTTTTTACAGCATTTATCATGTACCATGATCTTCCTCGTGATATAAATGAGATCTTATCTTGTATTTTAAAGAAATCACGCAATATTATTGCCTCACATCCACGTCGGACATCGGACATATGAGGATATTTTTTTCAAATGTCCTATACATTTTTCATGCAGGAGGACAAATGTCCTATTGTTTTTGTCACAAAGTGGTCAATGTCCCATTATTCTATCATTTGATCCGGACATCGTCAGTACTTCTCAATTTACAGTAGTTTGAATGCTAATTTATCGATGTATTGCGAAGCGATGTGTAGCAGACGAAATTAGACACTTTGTGCCTCTAGTACCAAAGAGTTTCCAAGGCTCGCAACTCGGAATGCTCGAAGCCAGTTGAGAGTTGCCTCCCTTCGCGCTTTCCCCGAAAATAACAAACATGCCGCCTAAACGAAGACTGATCCCAGAAAAGGAACAGAAGAAATTACACTTCAAGTCCCTTCCCTCATCATCTGTCAGTAGCACGGAAACTGAGCTTCCTCCAGCCCCAGAGCAGTTAGAGCCCGATCGCCCAGGTGAGAATGTCGATCACGATAGTCAAACATCGGAGCCGAAGAAAGACACTACCCCCTCCCTTACCCCCACATCATATGTAACTTCGTCTCAAGCTTGATGCGTGTGTACCTGGAGGGGCCAAAGGATGACATTCACAAGTCACAGTGGGTGGTGAAGGTTGTTGAAAAGTGGACATCCACGAGGAAGCGAATACTCTTTAAATAGCAAAAGAAAGGAACCAGCACAGTAGTTGAAGTTCAGAGACAGAAACACTGCACTGACTCGATGTAATTTATTTTATATTTATATTGCCAAGAAAAGTATTTTTGTTCTTTTACCCTCGTGCCAAGAAACTAGTCAAGTTTAATTATATTTACGTTTTGTTACGGGAAAAAAATGTCCTATTGATTTGTTTTTGTTCAGGACAAATGTCCTATCACTTTTACATTGGCCAGGACATTTGTCCTATGCTACCTCTCATGGATGTGAGGCCCTGCAATAATTGTTATACTGTACACACGGTTTTTGTGGATTGTAGATCTAAAGATAACTATCAGCAAAGCTTGTGAGTTTTTTAAATGCTGTCTCTACTGTGGAAATATAACCTGTGTGATTTTGCATCCTCAGGAGAAACAATCAATCAATCAATCAATGAAGCTTATATCGCGCATATTCCGTGGGTACAGTTCTAGGCGCTCTGCAGTGATGCCGTGTGAGATGAAATTTTATACGGCCAGTAGATTGCAGCCACGTCGGCGCATATTTACCTTTCACGGCCTTATTCCAAGTCACACGGGTATGGTAGACAATTATTAACTGTGCCTAAGCAATTTTGCCAGGAAAGACCCTTTTGTCAATCGTGGGATCTTTAACGTGCACACCCAATGTAGTATACACGGGGGGTGGTTCGGACACCGAAGAGAGTCTGCACACAAAGTTGACTCTGTGAAATAAATTTCCGCCGAACCTGGGATCGAACTCGCGCTGACAGCGGCCAACTGAATACAAATCCAGCGCGCTACCAACTGAGCTATATCCCCGCCCCAGAGGAGGGGGGGGGGGGGGGGGGGGGGGTGGCGGTGGGGTGGGGGTAAACCATATGTATGTAGATAATGTACCAGGGAATGCAAAAACTGATGGAGTGTAACACTGTAAGGAGTGTGTGTTTTTTGTTTGCTCATTTTTTAAATTTTTGTCTACAGAACCCAGGGGTCATGTGACTGTGTGTGTGTGTGTGTGTGAGTGCAGAATGGGAATTTTTGTATGAGTTAACTTCTGAACAGACACCAGTGGCTTTTTGTTAAATTAATTCATACAAAATTCTCACACAGCACAGAGAGCGTTTAGGTTCTTGACTTTTAGTACTGGGAGAGCTGGTCTTATCCTTGACTTTTAGTACTGGGAGAGCTGGTCTTATCCTTGACTTTTAGTACTGGGAGAGCTGGTCTTATCCTTGACTTTTAGTACTGGGAGAGCTGGTCTTATCCTTGACTTTTAGTACTGGGAGAGCTGGTCTTATCCTTGACTTTTAGTACTTGGAGAGCTGGTCTTATCCTTGACTTTTAGTACTTGGAGAGCTGGTCTTATCCTTGACTTTTAGTACTGGGAGAGCTGGTCTTATCCTTGACTTTTAGTACTGGGAGAGCTGGTCTTATCCTTGACTTTTAGTACTTGGAGAGCTGGTCTTATCCTTGACTTTTAGTACTGGGAGAGCTGGTCTTATCCTATTTAAAAAGCCTGGTCAGATCGGAGACGTTGAGTCAAACCGTTTTCACGGAAAGGACTCTGCCTGTTTGTAGCCCTCAATTGTGTATGCATGCACACATTTATTCTGCTTCTTATAGTTATGTTGTAAAGTATTTATCACAGAATTACAGCCTACTTGTTTAACAAAGCAAGAGACTCATGAGTGGAACACATTCTTAGATGTGATAACTACTTTGTAGATGTGATAATTATTTTGTTAATTTTAAAGTATCTGTTGACTTTCAATTAAACTTGCCATTGTATATGCATGTACTAACTTTTTGTGATATATGTAGAGCAAATGAATAGAATTAAATCATGCTTAATTCGCTTTAACCGAAAAAATGAGCTGTTTTATTTATCTCTGTCTGTGTGTGTGTGTGTGTGTGTGTGTGTGTGTGTGTGTGTGTGTGTGTGTGTGTGTGTGTGTGTTCAAATGGAGCTACAATTTGTATTGTTGCAGACGTTCATGAGAATCAGCTGCAATACTAAATGGTGAAGATACTTCATGATCAGATTTTTAAGTGGGTAAATAAATGGAACGATAAATATTTTCAAAGAAAAATCTTTTTTTTATTTCAAGACAAGGAGCCAGTTTTATCACAACTTCCATGCAGGGGGAAGGAAATAATTATATAATTAAGGATGAAAGTCGTTCAATGTTTCTTATTCTCTCAGGAGCCAGGTTCCGAATAACTCTCACTTACTGTTGTAGTCTATATTTAGAGCGCTTACCTCCCTTCGTTTCTTAGATCTCATATTCTTTGTTATCACTGTATTCTAGTTCAGAACTTTCCTCAGTTGATTTCTGACTGTCTTCCCCTTGGTCACTGTATTCTGACTCGGATGTGCGCTCGGAAGGTGTCAGGCCTTTGTCCTCTTTGTCGCTATGTGCTGACTCTAAATAATCCTCAGGTGACTTTTGGCAGTCCTCCTCCTCGTTACTGTACGGTTCAGAACTTTCCTGGCCTGACTTTTGGCTATCTTCACCTTTGCCACAAAATGATGACAAAGAAATTTCTCCTGTTGAGTTTTGGTCATTGTCGCGATTCGAAGCCGATTCAGATCTCTCGTCAAATGATTTATTGTCATGTTCATCTTTGTTACTGTATGCAGATTCAGATCTTTCGTCTAATGATTTATTGGCATATTCCTCTTTGTTACTGTATGCAGACTCCGATCTTTTGTCAAGTAATTTGTGGTCAGTCTCTGTTTTGACACTGTACGCCAGCTCAGAACTATCTTTAGGCGACTTTTTATCTTGAGGGACTGTGACACGGTGAGCCGACTCAAGTCGTTCTTCTGGGGATATTTGACCAGATTCTGCTCTATCGCTGTACGGTTGCTCATTACAAATTTCTTTTGAAGAATTTTTAACATACACCGCTTTGTCACTGTGTGCTCGTTTAGAGCTTTCTTTCCTTGATTTCTGAATTTTTGTGTTATTGGGAGAATCCTCGTCTCCTTTCAAATGACCTCTCTTGTTGTGTTTGTTAAGCTCACTTGCGTATTTATATCTAACCCTGCAGATTTGACACGAGTACGGTGCCTCGTTCGTATGACTCCTCATGTGTGTGGTCAGGGCACTACTAAATCTAAACGACTTGTCACACACAGAACATTTGTACGGTTTTTCCCCTGTGTGAATTCTCCCGTGATTCTTCAGTGAACTTGCTATGGTGAAGCTTGCTCCACAAACATGGCATGTATACGGTCTTTCTCCACTGTGTCGTCGCATGTGGATTTTGAAGCTCTCGGACAGGTAAAACACCTGTCCACACACCTGACACAGATACGGACAGTTCTCTCGATGACTGACCTGAAGATGTTCGTTGCAAGACACCGGGTCGCTGAAACCAGCGCCACAAAAATGGCACTCAAATGTTCGGGCTGGCACATGGACACCAGTATGTATGTAGTTGTGAGTTGTCAGCGACTTGGAGTTCAGGAAAACCGCGTCGCACAAGTCACATACAAATTTCTTTGACCGTTCCCCAGACGTTGGTCTAGGCTTTCTTTTCCTCTTTGGTTTGTCTGTTCCTGACTCTTCCAGGGCTTGTCTTTGTCTCTGACGCTTCTTTGCTGCCGCCAGAGCTTTCTTCTTTTCGGGCGTCTGGTTCCGACGCCGTTTCCTGGCTGCTTCAGCTTTCGCTAATTTTTGTTCTGCGGTTTGTTTCTGGCGCCGTACTTTGGATGCCGTGGCGATGGCCACTTTCTGTTCCGGAGTGTGAAGTTGACGTCGTATTCTTGCTCTTTCAGCTTGTGCCTTTTTTTGATCTGCAGTTTGATTTTGACGCCGTATTCTTGCTCTCTCAGCCTCAGTCTTTCTTTTTTCTTCTGTTAGGTATTTCCGTTTTTCTCTTTTTGCGGCAGCTTCTGCTGCTTTACGAACCTGTTCCTGTTCTGGGGTCTCCCCTTTCTTCTTTCTTTGCCTCTCTTTATTTCCGCTCTGTTTTGGGTTTTGACATCTTCTGGCTGTATCTGCTTGAGTTTGTCTTTGTTTTTCCTTCAGTTTCTGTCGTCTTACTCCTTTTGCCGCAGCCTCTACTGTTCTCCAAATTTGCTCGTGTTTTGGTGTTTGGCTTTGTCTCCTGTCTCGTCTTGATTCTGCATCAGAATGTTTTCGTTCTCGGACTAGACGACCCTGCAACTCTTCTCCTTCTTCTGCAATTTGTGTTGTTCGTCCACTCTGCCCAGCGGCATACTTCCGTTTCAAACCAGTCCTCCTGTTTGCTGTTCTTCCACCTCGCTCGGTCTCGCGCCTTTTCCTCAACCCAGTCCTCCCTCTTTTGGCACTTGGAGCTTGCTTCTGCTTTTCCCCCTGTCACAGAAATTGTATGTTAAAACAATGAAATGAAATGAGGATGAAAGTCGCTTGTTCATTTCAACGCTTGTTATTCTCTCAGGTGTCAGGAGAGTGGTTCCGAACGACTCTCACTTACTCTTTTACACATGTGGTGTGGATTTTAGAGTTCTTACTTCCCTTTGTTTATCAGAAATTGTTATGATCAGAGGAACAATGAAGCTTGGTTTCTCAGGAAAAACAGACAGTGTCCTTACACGACTGACTACGTCTTCCAGGTGCTGATGGTTGAAAGATTACACTAAAGACAATCTTAAACAAGTCGCGTAAGGCGAAATTACTACATTTAGTCAAGCTGTGGAACTCACAGAATGAAACTGAACGTAGTCCGCCGCTAGTGCAAAAGGCAGCGAAAGTGACGAGCCTGTTTGGCGCGGTAGCGATTGCGCTGTGCTTTACTGTACCTCTCTTCGTTTTAACTTTCTGAGCGTGTTTTTAATCCAAACATATCATATCTATATGCTTTTGGAATCAGGAACCGACAAGGAATAAGATGAAATAGTTTTTAAAACGATTTCGAAAATTTAATTTTGATCATAATTTTTATATTTTTAATTTTCAGAGCTTGTTTTTAATCCAAATATAACATAAGTATATGTTTTTGGAATCAGAAAATGACGAAGAATAAGATGAAATTGTTTTTGGATCGTTTAATAAAAAAATAATTTTAATTAGAAGTTTCCGATTTTTAATGACCAAACTCACTCATTAGTTTTTAAGCCACCAAGCTGAAATGCAATACCAAACCCCGGCCTTCGTCGAAGATTGCTTTGCCAAAATTTCAATCAATTTAATTGAAAAATGAGGGTGTGACAGTGCCGCCTCAACTTTTACAAAAAGCCGGATATGACGTCATCAAAGGTATTTATCGAAAAAAAGAAAAAAACGTCCGGGGATATCATACCCAGGAACTCTCATGTCAAATTTCATAAAGATCGGCCCAGTAGTTTAGTCTGAATCGCTCTACACACACACACATACACCACGACCCTCGTCTCGATTCCCCCCTCTATGTTAAAACATTTAGTCAAAACTTGACTAAATGTAACAAAATAAGGCAGAGCTCTGTTTAGAGATCTGATAGCCAAAGGGAAGTAAGAGCTCTAAATGCACACGACATGTGTAATGGAGTACGCGAGAGTTATCAGGAACCAATCTCCCGGCACCCAAGAGAATAATGTCAATTTCAACAGCAAAAGCTGACAGTTGCAGCAGGTTTTATACCAGAAGAATAATCATCATGAGTCTTGTCTCCAGCAGTTTCCCCCTGCGCCTTCAGTTTAAGTTGTGAGGAGAAATCCCCAAAGACATTTTGGTTTTTTTAAATTTTTAATTTTAATTCCTTTATTGTCTCATGGCTGGAATTTCAGGTGACACATCATCTATTGCATAATACAGCATGACTTCCCTTCTTTGTCTCTGTTAATCTAGGGAGAAAATATCCAGCGATACCATGGATGGACGGAGCTGTAACTTATACATATTTTATCTCTATGACAATTTTACAGAGTAAATTTGTTCACCTCAGCCAGTCTTACCTTGTAACTGTAGGTAGCAGTCTCCCTGGCCGGGCGGTGTGGGTCAGATATGGGTTGATGTTGCTGTTGGCACAAGCCCCCTGTTGGAAACAAAAACTGATGAAGAAAAGGCTGTAAAACAGCGAAATTCAGATATATATCACTGGTACTAAGTCTATGGAGCGTCTAAATAATCTGACATCTGTTTTGCGTTGTGCATACAAGGGCAGTACAGTGGAAGACCCCCCAATTTAAGACTTCCCCTTTTTAAGACCTTGTTTTTTTCAGATTTTCTCTTCATTACCTCTGTATTAATTTACCCCCGTTTTAAGACTCCCTCCTTTTTAAGACCTACATTTTAAAGATTTTTAGAGGTCTTAAAAGGGGGGCTCCACTGTCTATGGAGTGTCTATAAATCTCTTCTCTTGTTATTCTTCGTTCATGGGCGGAAACTCATGTTTTGCACGAGTGAGTTTATACGTGTATGACAGTTTTTACCCCGCCTGTCTCTAAATGATCTTTTATCTGTGCTGCGGCATGCATACAAGGGCAGTATTGTATTGATGAAAGACTATATTTGCCCGGGGCTTCAACATCACCTTCTAACACGGAGTAAGCTGTTTCAACAACAAGAAGAACAGGGATACTGTGCTTACACTTACACAACGCGATAACAAGAACTTCCTATGTTGAGAGGCTCTTTGTAGGCAGGTTGACCTAGAACCACAACTACATCTCTAAGATTGTTCAATATAGAGAAACTCTATTCGTGTGGATCATACATATATAAGTGGAACCGCCCTTTTAAGACCCCCCAGTTTAAGACTCCCTCCTTTTCAAGACTTTGTTTTTTTTCAGATTTTCTCTTCATTACCACTGTATTAATTTACCCCCGTTTTAAGACTCCCTCCTTTTTAAGACCCACATTTTCTCAGATTTGTTTAGGTCTTAAAAGGGGGGTTCCACTGTATAGGGAAACTGTATTCTTGTCCATTACACCAAGAAGATAAACTGTATTCTTGTCCATTATACATGTACCAAGAAGATAAACTGTATTCTTGTCCATTACACCATGAAGATAAACTGTATTCTTGTCCATTACACCAAGAAGAGAAACTGTATTCTTGTCCATTATACCAAGAAGAGAAACTGTATTCTTGTCCATTATACCAAGAAGATAAACTGTATTCTTGTCCATTACACCATGAAGATAAACTGTATTCTTGTCCATTACACCAAGAAGAGAAACTGTATTCTTGTCCATTACACCAAGAAGAGAAACTGTATTCTTGTCCATTATACCAAGAAGAGAAACTGTATTCTTGTCCATTATACTAAGAAGAGAAACTGTATTCTTGTCCATTATACCAAGAAGAGAAACTGTATTCTTGTCCATTATACCAAGAAGAAAAACTGGCTGAGAATGGGACAGGAAGGGGGTGGACATGATCTACTTCTGCAATAAATACGACATAATGTATTACCAAAGAAAACTGGAAGGTTGTCCACCGACAGGCTGCCATCTTGCACGTTGTTGCTGTTGTGTTCTTCATAACCGCTGTCTGGTCGCTCGGTCTTAACGGCTGTGTCTGCATCCATAGGCTGGTTCAATGTCTCATTCTTTGCAGCATCTGTTGAACTTGCGGCCACTGCTCCTATTACTTCGTCAACATTTTGATGCACAACAAAATGACAACCAGCGTCCAGAGTGTCCAATCTCGGGTCAGTCAAACCTCCTCTGTTAGTTTGAAACGGTTCAGAATTCACAAGCACTCTTCTGATGAGGCTTGTTGCACAGGTTTCTACTCGAAGAGGTTCTGTCTTCATAAAAGAGGATCTCTGAGACAAAGAAAATTCCACATTGTCTACAGCCACAAATGTTTCTTCCTTCACAATCACATCCTCTCGGTCCATTTCACATGGCTCAGAGTTGTTGAGAATGCCAACAGGGACCCCACCAGGGACCCCACTTTCACCATTGTCAACATCAACAGCCTCAGCTTTGATTATGGATGCACTGTCATTCAGTGGACCTTGCACATAGTATGCCATGGGGGCCCTGGTAGCTCAGGTGGTAGAGCACTGGACAGGTGATCCTAGGGTCATGGTTTGAAATCCAGGCCGGGATAGACACGGGTCAACTTTATGACTGTGCAGACTCACAGACGGTATCCATGTCCCACCCCCGTATCACCACAGTGGCACATAAAAGATCTCGGTCATTCTGTAATAAGAGCAGGTGGCTGATTACACCAAAGCACACACACCTGGGTAGCGCGACTCTTGTTGCTGCTAGCTTTCCACTGGGAGGAAGCGACCCGAATTGTCCAGAACCGGGAAAATAAAGTAAAGTACATTGTAAATGAAATGAAATACATGTGTTCCTGTGTTTTACAAGGCCTGATGATCACAAGCCAGAGCTACAAGGAGTTTCATTACTTTTTCAATAATGGAACTTGCACATGTATATATAGTGTGGCATGGATGTTTCTCTGTGTCTAAGCGTTTAGAGGTAATATCTAAGCGTTTATACTATAGAGGTAATATCTACACAGTGGTTTGTCGTTTTTCAGTCGTCACTTGTGTGACTTCTTCCAGCCGGTCTGCCATGGACGACTGTGGCCTGAAACCACAAGGTGCAAGCAATAAACTAGCTGTACAGTAACACTAGTTTTGATTTACAATGGAAGTATTGGAACCCTTTTAATACCCAAACACAGTATACATGTATACACACACACGCACACACACATACACACAGAATCACAAACACACACATACACACGAACGTATACACACAGACATACACGCACTCACAATCACATACACACACTCACTCACACACACATGCACTCGCACATGTATGCTGTATACTTGCTTTACCCCCCCTCCCCACTGTAGCTCTTTCAGTAACATTTCAAGAACACTGTCTTCTTCAACACTGTAAATACCGATGTGCATGGCTTCTCGGAGGCGTTGCATGCTACTTTGCTAGCAGCCAGTGCAATCTCAATGTAAACACTGCAGTGTGCACTCTTTAACGATTCCAGCTAACTTACGTCTATCAAATAAACCCGGTCCCAACGGAGAGAAGAAGAAGATATCTGATCTGCAGCACATACTGACATAGTGAGATCCTGACATTCATCGTGCAAGCAAAGAATGAAATCAACCCAGTAGAGCCTCGGGTAACTGTTGAGAGCTTTACAGAAATAAGCACTGTCGAGGCCTCACATAATAACACCAAGATGAAGTTGAAGCGAGTGTCTTTTGATGATCATCATCACTGACCAACACTTGAGATGCGGTTATGTCCCCTCTTCTGTCCGAGGTCAAGGTCGCCTAGCTGGTTTGTACTTCCGCTGTCATACACTGCAAAATGCTGTGAATCACATTGGGCTTTACACATTTAAAGCTTCAAGCTTCAGTTTGGCTCATTCTGCATGTTGAAATACCAAACGACTGTTGAGTATGATACTCTAATTTTGGCGGATTATTCTGTGTGCGCGTGAATGTTTATTCTCGAGAGACAGGCTTGAGAGTTCGAGACTGTTTCAACTTAAACTCAAGTGTTTTACGTTGTGTATACCCCGCATTTTTCTTGAGTGTATTGTCAATCGAAACCTGTTATACTGAAAGAACGTTAATGCCTACATTTTCCTCTGGACCTTATTTTGAACTTCGAAATGGAAAGTATGGAGGCAGTAACCTACCATGCACAGGTATGTCAATCAATATCATGACAAAATAATCATCATGCACTGATGCAGTTATGATAATATTTGGAGATTATAGAAAGGAAGGATTATGAGTATAATAAAAATGTTATTACAGTAGTGAGTCAGGCATATTCCTGAATTAACCCCATGGAAGTGACGAAAATTCGTCCTTAGATCGTGTTTTGCTACATATTTGGTTGAAATCAGGACTTATATCTGCAACTTTCACCGTCCATGGCTTTATTTTCGTGTTTGTGCAAGGATTTACGAAGGAGCAGAAGCACTAATCACATGACGTCATCAATAGTTGTGCTTTCGAGTAACAAGAGTTACCTTCCTTGCATTGAAATTGTTGCATCGACCACAGGCGGAAGGTATCGTCCACTGGACTACTACTGTATCACAGAAAGACTACAAGGTATGTCACTTCGAGTCTTCTGTGTTCTTGGAGTCGCTTCCTGGGGAAAAATATTGTTCAAGACGGTTTGCCTCTTCCTACAGTCTGTGTAAGGTCAAATAAATACAGTTGAATGATTGTTTGAAAGTCTATTATGTGCCTTTAGTTTTCAGCTTCCGTCCGCTGCAGGTTGTTTTTAACCATCATTTGGACGAATCTTTGTTTGCGAGCCGCTAATCGACTTGGGGACAAATCATGTATCCGCACCGAATATATGGTCAAGAGTACAACAGAGCGTCGAGTGCCTGTATCACGAGTTGGTCACAAAACTAGCCTTGTAAAGGCAACCATTCTACATGCACCTCAATCAAACCTGTTCTAATCTGTTCAAAATAAGTTGATTTCAATATGCATGTCTTCTTGTGTTCAAATCTGTGTCTGTTGAGTTATATATCTGTGGATTAGTTCGAAAAAGTCGGTTGTCGGCGAAACGCGAAACGTGACACAATTCACACACTACACTTTGAAGCTGCATGTTCGCTTTACCAGAGACAATTTGAAACTGAATCAATCATATCATGTTATGAAAGACAAAACAGTTCAATGCAGGTTTACTGTCAGGACGAACGAATGACCGGCGATGTGTATAATTGCGTTCAAAGGACGGCTGCTTGCGCGTAACCGTCGCGTTAGTTTTTCGTACCGAGTTCGTCTTCATTTTAACAACGAGTTGGAAGTCTCGCATAGGTGGGAAACAGCATGATTTTAAAGCTTCTGTCGCTGCCTTCATTTCGGCATAGGACTTTAAGCGGTTTCTTGATTCCACTCTACATAGCAGTCCAAGGGAAAAAATAATTGAAAACCGCGTAAATCTTATGTTACGCGCATGCAACAAAAAACGATCCCTCACTAGGACGTGAACGAGATTTTGCGTAAGCGGCGGCCATTTTGAATATTGTTTACAAAAGAGCTGGCCACATGCTGTTTTGGTCGAAGCATTGATGGATCATTGTGGCGAAAAAGCATGAGGTAAGTTTTGCTGTTTATGGTTACGTTTATGCAGTTTTGTCAGTGAAAGACATGAAATGCAAGTAAAGTGACCAAAATACATTATCATTTTTATGAACAACGGCATGAACGTGAAAACAGTGTTAGCAGGGGTTATCTTAGTCGCATTTGGAATTGTGGAAAATGTTTGTTGATTTGTTATGAGCACATGTTTGTGAGTGACCATGCTTACTTTTGGTGTTACTGTTTTTAATGTTACATGCGTGAATATGTTTGCTTTAGGAGAATGATTTTCACATGTTTTTTAGCGAGAAGACCAATTTTGGACGTAGTGTTGTGAGATCTCGAAGGATTAAAAAAAATTGTTCCGACTTACCATTTTTTTACCATCTTGACGCGTGATTGTAACTTAACACGAAAGTACATATCGTTAACGTTACGTACAAGCAAGTGCTGCATTCATTTTAGATCGGGGAAATTTTAAAGGAAAACAAATATGCAATAATCTGAACATTTGCATTCTCGATGAATGTGGATGGCCCCGGTACGATCTTAAACCCAAGTTTGAATGTTCTGTTCGTACGTAACCTAACGCAATCACAGTGACAACATGCCCGTGTAAAGTTACATGCTAACTATCACCTTGTTGATGGAAACTGAATCTGCAAGTACCTGTCTGATTTTTCAAGATGATGCGTTTTGAATGGCGATCTTTAACTTCAGTTTGTGTTTTCGCCTGCACAAGGGATGTTTTAGTGATATATGTGTTTGTATGTAACTTTACTCCATAAAGAGTGGTGTTAAGTTACACTCATGTATTTTTCATCACACAAGTTTGGTATAGCAAAATCTATTGAATAGGAGCTTTTTAATACAAATGAATTGTTTGCTTCATGGTAACATTTGAATTATAATTGTGCATTATGTTACATGCAGTAAAAACGTGCATGCAAGTAACTTAACACGATAAATGCATGTTATGTACCTGCAGTCATACTGACATTTTCAAATGGCATTGCTAAGATGAACTCAGGATTTCATTGACTGGTTCCATCCCACTTTGAAAGGTGACTGGATGGAAACAGTCAACAATTTTGCTTTTCAAACTGTTTAATGCTTCAAAATAGATTAAAGGTGTTTGCATGTAACATGACACCATAGGTTTTGTGTAAAGTTACTTTCAAACGTATCTTGAAGAATTTCACATTTTTGTGCACACTAATTGCACACTATAATGTTCAAAGAGTGGATCATTTAGTACAAGCATTTTTTTTAAACATGTGTTTGAATGTCACATAACACAAACATAATCATAGACTAAGGGATTATTCGGTGTTAAGTTACATGTATGAGTAAAAATTGCCGTCAACATAGTTTATTATCTTTTCTTTCTTTTCTGTGGATGCTTTTTTTTTAAGGCTGCTTAACAACCAAGATATGGTTTAATGCAGGTCAACAAACAAACAAAAACCCACTTAATCTATTGCTTGAATGTAACTTTACTCGGTAAAAACAAAAATTCACAAAGAAGGTGAGTGTTTTCAGACTAAGAGTGAATAATTATGTATTAGGATGAGTTTTAACAGTATGTGTTTGAATCACAATGTAACATAACACACACATGATCAACAGCATTAGGAATGCTATTTCAGGACACAAAAAAGTTTGTTTCATCGGTCCAGCATTTAATTTTTTAAAAATTTTCTTCCTTCCCTGGACACTATCAACTGAGACAACATCCAGTGAAGTTTGCAGAACAGAGTGGTGTGGACTCAGCTGACAATACTGTGACCTGCATTTCCAGGGGTAAGAGTACAAGGACTTCAATACATTCAGGAAGAAATTGTGAGAATTGAGGCACTGGGGATTTATTTTTTTTGTTTGTTTCAGTACCAATGATACTAGTTTTTGTTTAAATGTACACGAATATATTAACATGCATGGTAATTTATGTTTAATTCAATCAAATTGATGATTTTCATGAGATTAGTTATGTGGAACTGGTACGCTTTGAATATCACCTCGGAATTTCTTGTTATTTTGTGTTGCAGATTCAAGCCCTCATTGGTGATGGTGCAGAAGTACATTTCCTGAAGAAACAGCGTGAGAGCAAACAGACTTCTATGTGTGGCCCTTTGTTCCCATGCACTAAGATTTCTGAAGCTGTACTGTTGTCATGTATTTGTTTAGCATGAGGTCAACCAGCCTAGATGCATTCCCTCCATAATAAAAAAAAACAATAAAAAATAATACGAGTGGGTGGAACGCTGTTTTGTTAATATTTCAAAACTGTCATTGATTTTCATGTATGCAGAGGCTCTTCTATTCCATCTGTCAGTGCCACATCTGTGGTTAGCAGCTTCATGTTTGTTTTTGAGTTCATGTTGTGCTGTTGTCTAGTTACAATCTGAAAGATAGGAAAGGCTGGTTGGTAGCAAAGTTTGGTTGGTAGGACAGTTTTGGTTGTTGCCCAATGTTTTGTCTAACATTTGCTGTTTTGTTTGAGTATTTCTCTTTTGATTACTAAGGTGTAGCTGAAGTAATAACAAAAGTTGAATGGATATGTTTGCCTTTCCCTTATTCGGGATATTTTGTTTGTTGCCTAAAACTGGCTCTGAATCCACTTAAATTCAATTATTTCACTGTCTTAAGCACTCAATAGGTCATTCAATATTAAGAGAATGTTTTCTTCAATTACTAGTACGATTTAAGTGATTAAGAGGCTGTATAACAATTATTTCACCTTCAAATAGCACTAGTTGGTGTAAAGTTACTTGCATACGTCTTTTCTTGTTATTTATTCTTTCCCTTTATCACTTGGACTCACATTTTTGGATGTGAAATATGTTTATATCTATGTATTTACTTGTAGAACATTTAATTCTGGATGGATTTCTTTTTCTGGTGAAAAATGGGTAAGAAAAAGGATAGGTCACAGTGTTATGTTACATGCATGTATTGCTAGGTTTTCTATTTTATACATTAAAACGAGTAAAACAATTGTTGGGATACTTTAACCTTAATTAATACTTTAACTGAAGTATTTCATACCTTGACAATGTAGGAGCCTTTAATACAGTACATTTACTCAGTCATTTTACCTTGAAATTAGGAACGCCTGATGTTGTAAATGCATGGTGCATTATAACATAATTCAGAAATTGGAAAAATTAACTTTTTCTTCTTACAATTAAATATAAAGATAAGGCTTAACATATTTGAAGACTTTTTGTTTGTTTATTTTACTTAAATATGTTACTTTTTTAACATTGTGAGTCAAATGTTCTGCTTTGTGTAAAGTTACGTACATGCAACAGTTACATGCAGTTTTCAATACTGTATCAGACTAGAACACTGTTGTTATGATTTAATCATTGAAAGTACACTTGTAGCAGGCTGTTAAAGTTAAATAAAGACCTGGAATTAAACTGGATTTGTTTTAAGTTGATGTTGATTGAAAGGGTCACGGTGTTACCGTTACATGCAAACCAAATACATTTTCTTCAAATACTACTCAGTAAATAGCCCATTTGAAAATTCTTTCGGTAGGAAGTATCAAGATAACTATATGCTCCAATTTAAGTAAAAAAGATTGTTTTATGACAAAATTATATTTGTCATGCTCATGTCACAGAGACTGGACACTATTCTGTACTCTTGACCATATGCATACCAGCGCTCATTGGTTAATAACAGGATATTCGATGATTATTTTCCCGTAGGTAGCTTCCCTTTGCTGCACAATATTTACATATGTTTTAGACCAATGAGCGCTGGTATGCATATTCGGTGCGGATACATGATTTGTCCCCAAGTGGATTAGCGGCTCGCAAACAAAGATTCGTCCAAATGATGGTTAAAAACAACCTGCAGCGGACGGAAGCTGAAAACTAAAGGCACATAATAGTTCAAACAATCATTCAACTGTATTTATTTGACCTTACACAGACTGTAGGAAGAGGCAAACCGTCTTGAACAATATTTTTCCCCAGGAAGCGACTCCAAGAACACAGAAGACTCGAAGGTGAGTGACATACCTTGTAGTCTTTCTGTGATAGTAGTAGTCCAGTGGACGATACCTTCCGCCTGTGCATCGACTTCGTCGAAAATCCGGCTTTTAACACAAAAATAAGGGTGCATGTAGCATGAATCAGGCATGACTTCTCACAGGCATGTCCAAAACTTCACTTTGAAGATAGATTTAGTTAGTCTGGATGGGGTTTTCGGAGGTTTGGGGGTTTTCGGAGAAAATAAGTACCCACCTGTTGTGGTTGAGAGGGATTCACTTGGTGAGAGTGGGACCGCGACCTTACACAGGGCTGAAGCGGGTTATTGACGTACATTTTTGAGTGGATATTTTTAATGTTGGCATGTGACCCAAGTGAGTGGTGCAAGTTAAAGTCAAGGTTGACAATTTTTAAGTGGCTGTTGTTTATTTGTACTACAGTGGAACCCCCCTTTTAAGACTCTCTCCCTTTTAAGACTCTCGTCCTTTTAAGACTCCCTCCCTTTTAAGACTCCCTCCCCTTTAAGATTAAGAATCCTCTTTTCTCAGACTTTCTGTTCATACAATAGCCTCTGTAAATTTACCCCTGTTTAATGATTCTTAATTGTAAAAAAAGGAAGAAATTGTGAGACTGAGAGCTATCAGTTCTTTTTTTGTAGACAGCTTGATGATATTGAGACAATTCAGTACGTACTGCTTCATAGGGTACTGAACGAGTACATAGTGAAGTGAAGAAGTGCTGTCATAACTTATGAACCATAATTTATGCATGCATGCTTAATTTTGTTCATCAGTATATTCTGGACTGCTCAGACCAGAACCCAGCCATGCTTCTGAATTCTTCTACGTCTTCCAGCACCAGCAAAGTGTAAGTGACAGTTTGAATTTATTTGTTGTTGTATTGTGTATGTGTGCAGTCTTGTTATAGTGTTTCAAACTTATGGTTCAAAATGTACAATGGAATTATAGCTGCCTACTTTTCTTGTAAAGTTTTGAAATATATATGATTGCTTTGCAAGAGCAGTTATCATATCAAGTAGAAAAAATAGCTTGAAACTTGAAGCCTGAACTAGGAAATTTGGGATATGGGAGTGAGAATGAGATGGAATAGTGTGTGAAATCAAATCAAATCAAATCAAATCAAATCAAATAAGGCCAAACTAACGCTTCTGTTGAATTTTTTTTATATTCTGCAGCAAATGAACCGCATGTTTACAGTATGATTAAGGGTTTGACTTTTCAACATTAAGTTATACTGTAATTTTTGTGTATAACTAACTCAGATATGAGCGGTTGGTTTGTTACACGAGGCACAAAACTCTTGTTTTCTTCTTGCAGGAAATCCCTGGACCAGAAGCTGTTTGATTTGTACGTTGAAGAGTCAGCTAAACAAGAAGAGGATCAGGTTTGTTCTGCATGCATGCATAGGTCGGTAACCAAGGCACTGAACTGGATGACGATAACTGCAGCATTCCTTGTGCAGCGCGTCTGCCGGCTTTTACCGTTACAGTGGAACCTCTCTTTTAAGATCTTGCTTGTCTGCAAAGCCCCTCGGTCCCAGTCCTGTTCCCCCTGGCTAAAGAAACTTCATTGGCTCCCTGTAGAGCTGAGAATCCAATATAAGTGCTGCTGTATCTGCTACAAAATAATATCTGGCTCAGCCCCATCCTACCTGTCTGACCTGTTCACACTCTACACCCTCACGATCCCTCCGCTCCTCTGTAGACACTAGAATATTCCGTCTATCTTCTTTTAGTCGCAAACAGCACAGCCAGAGAGCCTTTTCTCCCACTCTGCTTCCGTTGCGTGGAACTCTCTCCCTTACTCTATCTGACACTGCCAAACATTTTGTTCCTTCAAATCAAACCTAAAAACACACTTCTTCACACAGTATTTTGATTAATTTTATTTCAATATTGTGCATTTTTGATCAGGTGTTTGAATGTTTTGCCTGTGTTAATATGCCTGCAGCTTGTATTGATGTAGTGTTTCGTTGTTCACTTGTGTGCTGAATGCTGCTGCACATGCTTTTTTGCTTTGCTTTGTATGTATATGTATGTTTGTTTGTTTTTTCATAATTTTTTTTTCCATTGTAAAGCGATTAGAGAAGGTAAAGCGCTCTATAAATCTCCCATATAATTTATTTTTTTTCCTCAAATTTTCTGTTCAGGACCTCTGTAAAATTACCTCCATAAGACTCCTTCCTTAACACTTTCTACCCCACCTATGTTGACCAAGTTTTTGTTAGCAGAGACCAGCTGTGCTGCAGCAGGTCACTCAGAATTGTAGTAACTGTGTATCAACACGCTGGAATGCAGGCGTTAGATGGACGTTACAGGAAGTGACTGAAACTAACAGTCTGAGCGGATATATCCGTACCTGATCAAATAGAGCCATATGTGTACACTACATTGGGGTGTGCACGTTAAAGATCCCACGATTGACAAAAGGGTCTTTCCTGGGAAAATTGTATAGGCATAGATAAAAATGTCCACCAAAATACCCGTGTGACTTGGAATAATAGGCCGTGAAAAGTAGGATATGCGCCGAAATGGCTGCGATCTGCTGGCCAATGTAAATGCGTGATGTATTGTGTAAAAAAAAATTCCATCTCATACGGCATAAATAAATCCCTGCGCCTTGAATATGTGCGAGATATAAATTGCATAAAAAAATTTTTTTTAAAAAAAGGCGCACCCCCTTCTTTTTAACATTTTTTTTTTAATCCATTCACCCGTTGGGCGCAGGGGGCCGATAGGGCGCACCAAAATTGAAAAAGTATACCGGTAACAAACGATCGAAGAATGAAAATCGAAAGATCGAATATGCCGGTCACAAGCTCCAAGCTCTGTCCTTTGTTTTCTTCATTTCCGAACCATGGATTCATTAATCCCAAGCTCCAATGCTGCTTTCCGATTTCCTTTGCCCTCAGCAAGTTCGATCGCTTTCAACTTGTATTCTGCATCGTAAGCAAGTCACTTCGTCTTCGGCATGGTTGCTGTGTGACTGTGTGAGGGTGTGTCATGAAATCAAACTGCCGAGAAATGTGACGATCAGTGTGAGTTGTGTAAACAAGTGCTCACGGAATTTAAAAATACGACTACCGGTATTCGAGATGGAGGTGAGTTCTTGTCACAATTTGTTCCCCATGATTTTTTCCCAATTTTTTTTTTTTTTTCCCGTATTTCATACACGGATTAGGCGCTTCGTTATACAAGGCACAGGGGTCAAACTCGAGGAAAAAAGTCACGCCTTATGACCCGGAAAATACGGTATGTATTGATCGATTCTGGTTAGAATTCCTTTTAGTTTTTATGATTGAACGCACACAAGCATGCACTATTTGGTAGTCTCGGCTGGCCGCCTAAATATGAAGTTTTGTCGGCCTCTGACATCACATGGCTCAAAGAAGGGAAATCAAGTGTTCAATCGATATATATATTTTGATATCTGTGTTACAGAAGCTGGAAAATGCCAGCCACCTGCTGGGCAAGCTACTGAAGCGTGAATGCCTCAACTGTCTGGTGCTCAGCCTGTATCCTGGCAACGAGGGCTACTCCCTCATGCTGCGTGCTCGCTCAGGCGTGGAGACAGAGACCATAAAGCTACCCTATGAAGTAATCCATTTTGACACAGTTTACCTTTTGTTTTTGATACTGAAAAAAAATTCTTGGTTTTGAAACAGGAAGTGACATATATAGAGGTTACAACACGAGTGGTTTTTTATATGGCTTGTATTTCAGTCAAGACCCAGCGGATGAGGCTCGTGAGTCCCTTTGATATTCCCGCTGGGTCTTGACTGAAATACAAGCCATATAAACAATCACGAGTGTTGTCAAGTTCTCAAAAGCGTGGTTACCCCTTGCACACCCGGTCTATAGGTACATGTGCATTTTGGAATGTCAAGGACGACAGAAAGTAGAGCCAGCTATGATGTATTTTGTGCACCCTTATTTATCCTCTATTTTATGTGTTATAAGAGTGCAATAGTTACATCATAGATGTAACAAGAGTACAATGGAAATACAAGAAATATACCTAGAGTACATTTACGGAGACAAAGAAGGGAGGTCATGGGATATAGTGAGGCCTAAAAAAAAATAGGTGTGGTTACGGTAACCCGACCTACCCTATTTTTAGGGGCCGACCCTATAACTTTTTATTACATTTGTCAAAAAAAAAAGAAGAAAACGAGTGCAGAAAACGCAATGAAAGCGAAAGCGCTCGAGTCGCACACTTATTTCCCTGTCAAGTAGGTTTAATTTGTACACATTAGAAAAAAAAGTTTAAAAAAAAAAAGTGATTGCCTACCTTCCTACCCTATTTTTTTGGGCTATGTTACCGAAACCACACGTATTATTTTTTTTGGCCTGATATATATATACAAAAGGTTTGAGGTGCAATGGATTCCAAAGTAATGTCTGTCTCGTAATAGACTAATACTGGCTGATTTTTTTCATCCATTAATTAAGCTTTTGCTCAGCCTGGCTATTTCTTGTTTTGTGTTACTTGAAGATACTTGAGATGAAACAAAGTAAACAATAAATGCATGATGTTCACATTCTGTTGATTTTTTTCCCCAGGAATCCGAAGTGCTGGACTTTATTGATGCAGCAGAGGTATGTTTAAATTTTGCTCCTAGGTTAGTATTGGATGTTTAAACTTAAAAGTGGCATTTTTACTTACATGCAGCCTTGATGTGAACTCGCTACCTCCTGATTAGGAGGCTGATGTTTTATCCACTACGCCACTGCGCCCGTCTGTTGTACAATAACGAATGTGATAGGTTATTCTGCCTGGTATTGTTTGTATCATTATACAGTGGAGTCCGGGTACAACGAATCTCAAGGGAGATACATTTTAGTTTGTGATATCAGTAATTCGCTGTAGAGTTTTCAACCCTAAATGGCCTTAAGACAAGTTTTTCCACTCACCTTCAAATGATCCTCCCATCGATCTTTCCTTGGAGAGTACAATCTCTGCATGTTTTCAACAGCTTCATATATAATCCATAGAGGCATAGTTCAAATGATCACTTTACTGTCACAATTTTAGAAGTAAAATTTAAAAAGTACATGTACATTCTGATCAATCTCCGATTTCCTGGTGTCCACCAGTTCTGGTGCATGTACTACGTGACCCTGGCCAAGTTTCCTCTCAAGACATCAAAGAGACCGCCCCATAGGTTAACCTCCCCATAGGTTAAACTCGGTCACTGACCCGGATGCAGGAAGTGTTTCCTCTCTCATATGAAAGGGGAACCACCTCTCAGTTGTAGCCTTGTGACTTTTTTAGAGCACAGTCATAGCTTAGCAGGTGATTGGAATAGTGAAAACACAGCGGCAGTGGCTGTTCCGTGCACCTCCCGCTGTTTGTTCAGAGTTCGCTCATCACGCGATGTGCACTTGTGTTTGTGTATTTTTGTGTATTTTTGTCTTTGGAGACAATTATTGACATAAGTACGTTGTAGCTTTGTGACTTTTAGTGACAAAACGGCTCTGGGGTGATGAAAACGTGTTTGTTATAAGAGGGGTTCGTTATGCAAATGAGTTCAAAAGGTTCGTTGTAGCCGGAAAGTAACAAGTAAGAAATAGAAGGCTGTCTGCCGGGAAATCAATGGCAGTTCGTTAAAAGCGGGATTTCGTTATACTCAGGTTCGTTATAGCTGGACTCACTGTACATTGACAGTCAACTTGTGTGGTAATGACTGTTACATTGTACACAGACACAATCACTGTTCTAGTTGTGTTTATTCATCTGTGTAAAGTCTTGCCTGTATTTGGTCCATCAATATGTTGATAAATTATGTAAACATTTTGTGATAGTTCCACTACTTCAGAAGAAACAATTTTGTTCTGACACTGGAGTTAAACATTATTTTTTGTTATCATCATATGTAATTTAATTTTGTATTTTTCAGCTGCCTCCATTTCTTTTGGATCTTCTGGAAAAGGCACAGGTGAGATCTGCCAAAAATAAGAATCAGAAATGGACTCTGTATGCGCGCGTGCGTGCGTGCGTGCGTGCGTGCGTGCGTGCGAGAGAGTGAGAGAGAGAGAGAGAGAGAACTCAGAACTCAGAACTTTATTACATAAGGATAAAGGTTTTAGGCTTAGCCTAATCTTCCAACCTGTCCTTGGAACATATACAGAGAATAATTGTAAACGAAAGCAAAGACTGCGCACATACACACACACACACATCCACACCCACGTATACACACACACATGCACACATAAACTCACACACACACACACACACACACACACACACACACATGCACACACACACATGCACACACACACATGCACACACACATGCACACACACATGCACACACACACACACACACACATATACACACACACATGCTCGCGCGCGCGAGCGTGCGCTCGCATATCTACACACAAGCACATGCTATCATTTCATACCTAAAAGGAACAGTATCTAATCAAAGTATTAAACTAGTAAAACATCAAAATAATGGTCAAGTATAAACATAAAAACAAAACACTTAAGAGCATTGCATACATTATCCGAGTACACAATGGAAACTAGACATCAGGGGCAGTTTATAGTGTGCTCAAATGTGAGTGCAACTGCCTTTTAAAGGCCTTTAATGATGCGGATCGTTTGATTTCTATTGGCAAAGAATTCCACAGAGAGAGAGAGAGAGAGAGAGACAGAGACAGAGACAGAGACAGAGAGAGAGAGAGAGCAGGTGAATATGTTCTACAGTTGCTATGTGATTCTTCAGCTAACATGTTGGTTTATTTTTATTTTAAAGAGTGTTTCTTTAGCATGGTTTACTTTTATGATAAGAATACAAGTGATTACATTCAAGTTGATAATATTGCTGTTGCAGGTGAACGTGTTCTATAGTGGTTGTGTGATCGTGGAGGTTAGAGACTACCGTCGCTGTGCGCCCAGCTGTTACGACACGCATTTCGTTCTGCTCCGCCCGTCAGCACAGGTAAGAGATGTGAAGGATAAGATGGGAAAAACCAGGTGTGTGAGTGGTATAAGTAAGGGGGATCTCACCCCTCATCGAGGACGCCATCTTGAGGACGAAATCTTGGAACGTCTTGTTCGTCTTGAGGACATGTCTTGTAGGCGATCTGTTTATGCTTTTCTTTTCTTTTGGGATGTACCGTAAATTACCTTGTAAGCGCCCACCCCCCTTGTGCACCAATTTCGCTCAAAAGTGGGGGTGGGCATTTACTAAATTCTGTAGAGACTTCAGTGGCGAAAGTATTAACTTAATAACAGTATGACTGCAATGCAGCGTCTAGTCATTAATCACTCGAATGATATCTCTGTATGTTGTGAATAGGGTTTAGAATCATCTACAAACTTGTTTTTGACACCTGTCGAATAAATGTGGGGCGAGCGATTACAAGGCATTAAATTACATATCTTACCCAACTCACATATAGCAATTAACTCTAGTTCAGTGCTGGTAACGCTGTACGCATCCCCTTGGTAACAAGGGAAGCCCCTCTAAAAAAAGAGTGACCAATACCCATAAGGCCATATTAATACATACTTCCGACTTCCGTATGCGCGCGCATACGCCGCCATATGCATCTTTCCATACTCAGCGAGCAGTGGGACTGGTCGTGTTTTTGTACGCTCTGGCTGTGTTCAGCCATCTGTCACTTCGTCTACGGACTTGGTCACTTACCTCTTGGTATCTTCTTGCTTGTCTTATCGTCTCTTCATGTTGAGGTGAGATCTTTCTGTTTTTTGCTTGTGTTTGTGGGCGTTTTTGACCTTAAATTGAACTTGTGAAATTTTCTTGTTTACAAAATTTTTCGTGAGTTGTTTTTGGTCATGGCGGTTAACGCCAAGAAGCGGCAGTTGTCTAAACGAGTTACTGCTGTTTCTCCGCCGACAAAGTAAACACCTGGGAAAGCAAAGGCTTCCGGACAGGCTTGTGTTTCGGTTCATGTACTGTCTTTGTATAAAATATCGATGTTTTGGTCGTCATGCCTCCTACTCCGTTTTTGACGGCTAAACCTTTAGACAAGGTTTCTCCTGTGGATAAGCCCGCTTAGGCTTCCTTGGTTTATGTGTTTCCCGGTCGTGCGTCTGCGGACGTGGCGACATTGTTGCTCTCTTTAAGTTCACAGGTTTCTTCCTTGGCGGGGGAGATCGCTTCCACGCGGGCGGAGATGCGTTCGCTTCCGGTGTGACGGGGGTTTCGTCTCTTGCCAACGTTCGCCTGCGCTGTCTGCTACTGTGTCTCAGGCTGATGTTCATGCGGATGGGGATGATGGGTCCACGTCTTCGCTTGTGGCCTGTGTTCCGGTTCCCGGTGGTTCACACCAGTTTAAAGGTATGTTTTCTACCCAAGTACCCGGGTTCTCCGGGGAAAGGGTAGAGCGTCTCCAAGAGAAAGTAACTCCGGGCTCTGGCTTTGTGGGTGAAAGTTCCGAAGCTGAGGCTGGCTCTGACTGCATTGGCAGCAGTAGTCGGTGGCGGTTAGGAACCTTGGAGAGCGAACGGAAGATTTGCGCAACCACCCGCTTCTTTAGAATGTGGTAAGGGTGTGCGTCTTCCGCTTCCGCCCGGGGGGCAGGAAGAGAACAGTATAGCTGGCTCTTTGTTTGACTATGGGAGTCAAGCAGGGGGTCAGCTTCCGGAGGGCACGGGAGTGCCAGTCGGCTGTTCAGAAGACGGTGCTTCCGCAGAGGTGGTTGCACTGAATTCAAATTGCCGTTTAGGGTGTCAAGTGCAGTGGCACTGGGGGCTTAAGCGGCTTCAAGGTACAATAGGATCTTCTGGTGCATGTTTAGGCATCCGGTTGGTTCTGATATTTGCTAATCCGTGGCCGATTTTGCTAACGCTTTTGCGGCTGTAGCGTCCGGTTTCAGGATGGTTTAGCCTTCTGCCGTTAACACTGTGGTGTTGGTAGTTGGCGCTCATCAGTCTTCGGCTTTCGGTTCCGTTGTTGCGGTTCCTCTGCTGTTACTCAGGCTAAATCCACTTCCTTTTCCAGGCTTTCAGCTGGTATGAGGCAGGTGGATGGAATATCCTTTCGGAGTTCCGGCTGTTGGGAAATTTGTTCCAAACCTTTCCCTTTTGGCAAGTGTTGCTTTTTCGGGATTGGTTCCGGCTCTCGTCCTTTTGTAGATGGTTAGAATACCACTGTACAGGATGTTGAGGATTTGGAAGACTAAACTTCTGGGGCAGATGGAGACGCCTCTTTGTTGACTTTCAGCGAAGCTGCCATCTTTGTTTACATGGATGGCAGAGGTTACTACGCGCTTTTTCCCTGTAGGGTTAGCGGTAGCATTGTCATCTGCCTTTTCTCCTCCATCTTTTTTGGCGTGTCTTGCTCCTTCTTAGGATCAATTTGCGAACTCAATCGATGCTTTTGCCCCATCTCTGCCTTTGTTGGCATCTCAGGGTGATGCTCTTACTTCAGCTTTGCCGCGTTTTGCGCATTTTCAGCTGACCTGAGCTTTTTAAGGGAATCTTAGAACGCTATTTTCTTGGATTCTCTGTTGGGGTCGTTTGGGCTTGTGAAATTTGTTTTTTCACAATTGAGGCTCCTTTGTTACCACTTCCTTTGTGGGCAACGCTCGGCTTAGCTCCTGCGGCGGCGGGGCTTTAGCTTGCGTCATCTGCTCAAGCAGCGCGTCACGCGCTGATCGCTATCCGTAGGCTTCGGTTTACTCCAAGCTTAAGAACGTAGTTTATTCGTTTGCTTTTTCTACGGAACCGCCACCGGGTTCCCCGGAATTGGCTAACATCCGTCTGGATGTTAATAGCAAGGAGTGACTGTCTCTCTGTCAGAACAAGGATCTCCTGGCTATGTTTCTTTATGGCCGCACTCCTTTACATTTACCGCTTTTTAACAAATCTTGTTTCTGCGCTCTCTCGTGCGCGGTTACGTCCTATCTGGATATTTTTGTGTTCCGTCAGGACGCGGATACGAAGGATGTAGCTTTGCTTTTAGCCTGGGTGTAGGTCTCTTTCAAAAAGGGTTTGTTCTTTTGGCGAGACTTTAATCTCTTCTTTTCTTGAAGGTTCCTCTTTGTGAGTTCGCTTCTATGCACAGGGATTCTTCTCTATCTTAAAAGCTCACTGCAGAAGGAAAGCGCACGGCAGGCCTTGGCTTTTTATTGTTTTCAAATAAAGGCTTCAGGCTCGCCGTTCTCGACTTTATCTTTTGTCTCCTTACCCTCGCGTTCGTGGCAGGGTTCTGTGTCTAATATCCACCTTTCTTCCCCCTGAGGCAAGTTAGCGGTGGGTGTTGGTAGGCACACAAAAGCACGCTTTCTTTCACACTTGTGGCAGTTATGTCAACTGGAAGTTAGTTCTCGGCATCACTCTTCTTTCGCCTTTGTGTTTAACACAGCGGCTGGGGGGGATTAGGTTTCCCTCTTTGTGGGGGGAGACACGGGTGCCTCCCTTTTGGTTCGTTTGGTATTTCAGAGCTTCAGGGTTCTGATCTTTTTTCTAGTCATACGTTTGTTGAGCCGTTTTTGAATCTCTTGGAGATTGTGCAAGCGGCCCTTGATAGAAATCCTTTACTCCAGGTGTAACTGGGAGTGCAGGGCTGGAACACATTAGATGTCTAAGGCTTCTCAGCTTTGATAGGACCCTTTGTGGTCTGTTGGGCGTTTAGCATTAGAACAAAGGGTTGGAACATGTGTTGTTTCAAGCAGACAACTCCACAGGGGGCTTTTCTCATCAAGAAAAGGGGGTCTCTCACTCCCTATCGCTTCCTCAGGGAGCATGAGAGGTTTTGGTGGTTTTACCATCACGAGATCTTTTTAGCAGCGAAGTACCTTCATGAGAGTCTCTATGTCTGGGCGGACTCTCTAAGTCTGTCGGCCAAATGGCCACTTGGAGCAGACTCTCTTTGACCACGTGTTTTTTGTTCCTTCGGGGGAATGGGAGAAATTTCTAATTATGAGTTTTTGCCTTTTGGTACTATCGCCTTTTGCTTATCTTCGTCGCCCGACTGCCGGGCATGGAGATGTTTACTCTTGTTTTACTTTGGGCGGCCTGCCGGTCGCACAGTTTGGGCTCGTTCTTTCTGGGTTGCCAGACCTCGTTAGGCTGGCAAGACGGCTCCGGTTTTGCTCACACTCGTTTCTCACGGGTGTCTACTGTAAGGATATTTTTGAGTTGCTCGGGCTCTTCTGCCCGTCAACTCTGGACTGGTACTTGTCTTGTTGTCTGGCTTGGAACAGATGGCTTTTGTTTTAACGGATAGAACTCCTCTTCTCTCGGTACAATGAAGGTGGCGAGCCACCTATTTTGGCTTTCCGTTCTTTTTCTCCCACGTCTTTGTTTAAGACATTATGTGATATCAGTTTTACTGAGACAGCTCGGTGCTTATTTTTCTCTTGGTGGCTTTTAACCAGCAAGTTTAAGAGGGCCTACTTTAGGCTCGCTGAAAGCTGATCTTCAGTCCTTTCTTGGACTTTGCTCCTAGTTTTAGGGTTTTTGTGATTGGATTCTTTGACTCTTTTACTTAACTAGCCTTGCTGATCAACACGGAAATCGGCCATGCTTACTTGGGTAGCTTCTGTGAGAAGTGGGAGTAAGTGTTTTTTCTGCTAATTTTGCTATAGACAGATTTTCGGAGAAAGACTGATCTATGGCACTTAGGTTTCTTTTGGGTTTTCTGGCATATAAGCGGAATCTGGAGTTACCAACTTTGATTCACCGTTCAAATCTTAATCACTGTTTTGGCTCCCCTAGAGCCATATTTAGCCTTTTGGTCTGTTCGAGTTTTGAAGATTTTTTCTGACTTGCACGGTTTGCTTGAGATCATTAAATCTAAGGGCTCTTGTTCTTATCTTTCTGCTTCGTCGCCCTTTAACCTTGAACGGTTATATACGACGTTAAACACCGGTTAATTTATATAAAGGAAGAAAGAATGTCTTTCAACTTTGGTAGGGGTAATGACTTGTTGAGGTCAACCTTGCCTAGATGGACTGCCACAGTGTTCAGGTTTGCCTTCAAGTGGTGGCAGTAGACAGGGGGGGGGGCAGTCAGTCAGTCCTCCCCCTTCGAACAGCACGGACTCTATATTCCTTTCTTGAGCATTTTTATGGCTCTTGGAGATTCTGATGTACATTTTTGTACGGTTATAGCCCTCCACAGTTTTCCGTTAAGGACTCTGCACACTAGATCGGAATCTCAGGAACTTCTTTTTATCTCACTCGTTATGGTGCGCTTTAAAGACATCTCGAGAGTAGTGTTAGCCAATTGGGTCTCCACCATAGTTAGACAAGTTTATGTATGGTGGCAGAGTCAGGCAGGGGATGTCAGGGCAGTTTTGCCCTTTACTACAGCTAGGCCTCACGGGGCAAGAGATTGGGCTTCCACTCTAGCTGTTCTTCAATTTGGTCTCCTGGCAGAACTGAGTTCTTGAGTCGGCTTGCTGGCTTTATTGAAAGGTTTTTCATTGGTGTTTATCTCAGAGATGCCTATGCATTGAGATAGGATGTGTTTCTGGGTTACCTGCTCTGTTAGCGGCAGGACAGATTCTCAATTCCTGATTGGGTTAAGTGCCCTCCACCTATAGTAGCAATCTGCTATATGTGAGTTGGGTAAGATATGTAATTTAATTAAAAATTTTAGTAATAAATTTTCATTTGATTAATATACTTACCCAACTCACATCGTTTATTCCCTCCCGCCTCCCCGCTGTGGGGGGTGGATTTCTAAAAAAGGGGAGTGAGTTGGGCTTCGTTTGGAATGATGCATATGGCGGCGTATGCGCGCGCATACGGAAGTCGGAAGTATGTATTAATATGGCCTTATGGGTATTGGTCACTCTTTTTTTAGAGGGGCTTCCCTTGTTACCAAGGGGATGCGTACAGCGTTACCAGCACTGAACTAGAGTTAATTGCTATATGTGAGTTGGGTAAGTATATTAATCAAATGAAAATTTATTACTAAAATTTTTAATTATAAACCCTATGCACAGCTCTTGACCAAAAGTAGGGGGTGGGCGTTTGCTTGATACTGGGCGCTTACAAGGTAGTTTACGGTAGTTGTCAGAGCTCTTTCTTTCTTTTTAATGTACAATGGAACCTGTCTGTAAGGGCCACCCAAGAGACCAACCAAAGTTAGTTGTTATAGACAGCTGGGCCGAGGGGCACAAGAAAGTGACCACCCCAACAGGAGCCAGCCACAGGGTTGGATTGGTTGAAACTGAGATGTGTGTGATTTCAACCAATCTGGCTCCGCGGCTGGCTCCCGTTTGGGTTTTAACTTTGTCATGCACTTCAGCCCTAGCCTCTATGGAAGTATGCATTATGGAGAAAAATACTCGCCTTGTGGTGGTCATTGTGGGCAGGTAGGTAATTCAGCGGTGGTCGCTAGGGCAAGTTTGGCTTTATTTGGAGACCCTATTCTTCGTGAAGACTACTCTGTGTTTGTACAGTGTATGTGTGTTCCTGTGTGCATTGTCATGCATGCAATCACATTGGTATGTTTGTGTGCACTTATATATATCCTAGTTGAATACGTGTGGCAGTATCCAAATTAAACCAAGTGATAGCTTCGTTATCACTCTAAATGAATCTCTAATGACCACTCTTCTTTGAGTATGTGACATCACTTCTACGGGGAAATATCTGCCGTTCGTTTTTGTCTGAATGGGAGTCTTTGAAGACGGCTTGGATAGATCGCACCTATTGTTTAAGGCAGTCTTTAAATGAGCCCAAAGTCGACTTCGCAAAGACTTCGTGAAGTCCTTTTACCGAAAACTCAGTGCTAAAGCTTAGTGCGGCCAGCTTCACCAAGTATACTTCGCATTGTCGATTCACCAAGTTAAGGCCAAAAAAAATAATAGGTGTGGTTACGGTAACATAGCCACAAAAAAAATAGGGTAGGAAGGTAGGCAATCACTTTTTTTTTATACTTTTTTTCTAATGTGTACAAATTAAACCTACTTGACAGGGAAATAAGTGTGCGACTCGGGCGCTTTCGCTTTCATTGCGTTTTCTGCACTCGATTTCTTGTGTTTTTTTGGGTTTTTTGACAAATGTAATAAAAAGTTATAGGGTCGGCCCCTAAAAATAGGGTAGGTCGGGTTACCGTAACCACACCTATTTTTTTTTTTAGGCCTAAGGACAGGCTTTATGCTTGTACTCATAACTGAAAAAAAGCCTTGGTTATACACTTTTCATATGCAACAGTTGATATTTATGACATGGAATTAGTTGTTCTATCTTTCCAGTCCTTACTGTGTGATGTGAACTCGCTGGCAGCAGAGTTTGGCCAGGGGTCATGGTCACAGGATGACCTTCACCAGCTTGAAGGTGAACTGTTGCTAGGCACCTCCGAGCCCCTCTGCCTTGACCCCTCTCCAGCCGTTACCATGGTAGCCACAGAGATGACCAGACGACAGAAAATGTTCAACGAGCCTTCAATTAAAAGGTGGGGTCTTGTGATCAAAGTTAACAAAACAGCGATGGCCAAATCTCAAAATGTAAATTAAATTTCAAGAAAGTCACTTGCCCGCAGGAAATTTTGCTGTCCCGATACATACCACAGTTGTGGCATCTGCAGTGTTTATAACGCTTTGAATCTAGATAGCACAACCAGAAGTATTTCATTTATCCAGATATTATCACTGGCCAGCCTGGTGAGTTGCCAGGCGGTTTCCACTAGCCCGGCGGATTTTTTACTTGCCCCTGGTAATCGGACGGATGATTTGGCCATCCCTGCAAAATCTGACATCATTTTCTGTGGCAAATATGTAACATAAGAAACAAATAAAGCAAACAACGTTGACAAAAAAACGTTAATATTCTTTAAGTTTAAGAGGTATTGTTCCTTTTGACTTCTGTCTGCCCCCTTCCCCTCTCTCTGTATTGCTCTCTCCCTCTTGCTCTCTCCCTCTTGCTCTCTCTCTCTCTCTCTCTCTCTCTCTCTCTCTCTCTCTCTCTCTCTCTCTCTCTCACTTTCTCTCTCTCTCTCTTTATTGCTCTCTCTCTCTCTCTCTCTCTCTCTCTCTCACTTTCTCTCTCTCTCTCTCTTTATTGCTCTCTCTCTCTCTCTCTCTCTCTCACTTTCTCTCTCTCTCTCTCTCTCACTTTCTCTCTCTCTCTCTCTCTCTCTCTCACTTTCTCTCTCTCTCTCTCTCTCTCTGTAT